>NC_134361.1:88943426-89108426 GCF_048569485.1 Anomaloglossus baeobatrachus
ATGGTATTGACTGAAACCAATGTCCCCACTGCCATGAGATCTTCCCGGAGCTCCTTCCTTGTTGTCCTTGGGTTAGCCTTGACTCTTCGGACAAGCCTGGCCTCGGCACGGGTGGAAACGTTCAAAGGCTGTCCAGGCCGTGGAAGGCTAACAGTAGTTCCATAAGCCTTCCACTTCCGGATGATGCTCCCAACAGTGGAGACAGGTAGGCCCAACTCCTTGGAAAGGGTTTTGTACCCCTTGCCAGCCTTGTAACCCTCCACGATCTTGTCTCTGATGGCCTTGGAATGCTCCTTTGTCTTTCCCATGTTGACCATGTATGAGTGCTGTTCACAAGTTTGGGAAGGGTCTTAATTAGTCAGAAAAGGCTGGAAAAAGAGATAATTAATCCAAACATGTGAAGCTCATTGTTCTTTGTGCCTGAAATACTTCTTAATACTTTAGGGGAACCAAACAGAATTCTGGTGGTTTGAGGGGTTGAATAATAAATGACCCTCTGAATAAACTTTTCACAATTAAAAAAAAAAAAAAAAAGAAATAACATTCTTTTTTGCTGCAGAGCATTTCACACTTCCAGGCTGATCTACAGTCCAAATGTCACAATGCCAAGTTAATTCCGAATGTGTAAACCTGCAGGGGATTGAATACTACTTGTAGGCACTGTATGTGTGTATATATTATATATATATATATATATATATATATATATATATATATATATATATATATATATATATAAAATGTGTGGTCCCGACCTATAATTACGGCTTGCTGTAGTCATCACTATGGACAGCCAACAGCTGCTGTGGTCACAAGGTGGAATGATACATCAACTGTGCAATGCTGTAAAAAAAAATGTCCAGGAACCATTAAAGGGTCAGGAATGTAAGTATGAGTTCATGATTATTTGTCATTTAACCCGTCTTGAGCTCACTTTTATTTTTAAAGGAATTGTCCACTAATTAAACATCGATAGCCGATCCTTAGCATAGATCACCAATGTCTCATCATCCAGGGTCCGACACCCCCACAGGTCAGCTGTTTTCAGTGCCGACAGGAGACCAGAAATGCTCAGTTCCAGAGCTGCACCATCTTCTGATGGCGACCACAACTGGGTATTGTACATCCGTCTCCTATTGATTGAATAGGAGGCGGACGTACAGAACCCGGCCTTGGCCACTATCGGAAGACCGGGCAGCTCCGGAACTGAGCATCTCCGGCCTCCTGCTGCCGCCACCGAACACCGCTAATCGACCAGGGGTGCTGGGTGTCGGATCCCGGATGATCAGACATTAAACCTATCTTAAGGATAGGCCATCAGTGTAACAGTAGTGGACAACCTCTTTAAGCCTGGAAGCCCCTTTAAGACTTGTGTGAACACAGGAATATGGTCATATCGGCTCAAGCTGAACATACACTGCAAGGCACTTAAGATCTAAAACAGCTCAAAATTTAGCAAGCAACAAAAGTCTCATACTGGTTTTGCCAATTGGTTGGCAGATTATTATACTGGCTGGCAACTAGAAACATTAAGAACTGGATCTCAACTAAGTCTGACAATCTTATGTGAGGTCAAAATGCACGTTTCTAAAGGCAGCTTTACACGCAGTGACATCACTAACGAGATATCGCTGGGGTCACGGAATTTGTGACGCACATCCGGCCGTCGTTAGCGACGTCGTTGCGTGTGACACCTATGAGCGACCACTATCAATCAAAAGTTGACATGTCGTTCATTTTCAAAAAAATCGTTGCTGGCCGCAGGTTGTTTGTTGTTCCTGAGGCAGCACACATCGCTACGTGTGACACCCCGGGAACGACGAACAACAGCGTTCCTGCGTCCTCCGGCAATGATGTGGGCGTGTCGTTAATGCGGCTTGTCTCCGCCCCTCCACTTCTATTGGCAGGCCGCTGTGTGACGTCGCACGAACCTCCCCCTTAAAAAAAGAGGTTGTTCGCCGGCCACAGCTAGGAAAGTAAGTACGTGTTACACGTCCTAGCGATATTGTGCGTCACGGGCAGAGATTTGACCGTGACGCACAAACGACGGGGGCGGGTGCTTTCACAAGCGACATCCGTGTAAAGCAGCCTTTAGAATCAATAATGTGTCCACAGTTTGTATACTTCCACAAGAACACTTAGTTTCTCCTTAAAGGTTTTGGTTAATATAAATTTAAACAAAATGTCACTAAAAATAACTAATAAATTTAGTGGAAACATTTTTTTAATAAAGTGCACTGACATCAAAGTGGAAACTAACCTCCAAGACCACTAATCATTTGTGAGTGGTGTCTAAGGGGTCTTGCATTTTGTGATCACACAATTTCAGCATGTACTGGCTGATACTGATGGGATCCATCTGAACTGGCTTTTCCCCTAGGAGTGCTTAGGTTTCAGTTGTACCTGTGCCGGAACATGTTGTTCCCATACATAATTCTTCATATGATCTTGGAATTTGTGGATTTTTCAACCCTTTCTCAACCTTCTCCTGTACATCTGAGAAAGACCATGTCTAATATGAAGCCGGGAAATCAATGAAAGAAAATCAGCATTTGCTCTTCTTTCATTGTAATTATATATAGTGAACGGCTTTACAAATCCTTACAATAAAGCGAAACCAAATACCTAAGCAATCAAGATCACAGGCCATTATTGGAGGAAAATGCTTTAGAGCAGTCATGGCGAACCTTTTACAGGCCGAGTGCCCAAACTGTAGCCCTAAACCCATTTTTTTTTCCGAAGTCCCAACCAATCCTATTATGTAAATAATTGATTGTAACCTTACCTTTGCCATCTTCTCTTCAGCAGGGGGCATCACACTCATTCATGCCTACCACACATTGAAGCTGGGCCCCTGCCCTTTCCAGACACAGCAGTTGGATTATTCCTTCTGGAATAAAAATTGCAGCATATTAGAGATTTTAGCATAGAATGTAATCAGATGTCACCCTGTAATCCACATCTACATTTCAAAGTCTGAACATCTTGAAATCCCATAAAGATGTACGAGTTGCTCCCCCCCCCCCCTTTATTGTGTAGTTCTGTCCCCCTTCCTGGCCACTTCCTGGTAAACATGTCCCCCATCCTGATATATATTTCCTACATTCTGGTATATTTGTCCACATCATGGCCCCATCCTGGTAAATGTACCCCATTCCTGGTAAATGTACCCCATTCCTGGTAAATGTACCCCATCCTGGTAAATGTACCCCATCCTGGTAAATGTACCCCATCCTGGAATGTTCCCCCATGCTGTTAAATGACCCCATCCTGGTATATGTACCTCATCCAGGCATGTTCCCTTATCCTGGTAAATGTCCCCTTTCCTGGTAAATGTACCCCATCCTGGTAAATGTACCCCATCCTGGTAAATGTCACCCTTCCTGCTAAATGTTCCCCATCCTGGCATGTTCATGTACCCCCACCCTGGCATGTTTCCCCCCCATCCTTTCATGTTTCCCCCCATTCTGGCAAATATATCCCCCCATCCTGGTAAATGTATCCCCCATATTCCCCCGTGCACTCCATGTTCCCCTCCCGTGCTGGCTCTGTCCCCTGTGCTCCCCATGTTTCCCCCGTGCGCTCCATGTTCCCCTCCCATGCTGGCTCTGTCCCCCATGCTCCCCATGTTTCCCCTGTGCGCTCCATGTTCCCCTCCCGTGCTGGCTCTGTCCCCCATGCTCCCCATGTTCCCCCCATGCCGGCTCTGTCCCCCGTGCTCCCCATGTTTCCCCCGTATTGGCTCTGTCCCCCATGCTCCCCATGTTTCCCCTGTGCGCTCCATGTTCCCCCCCCCCCATGCTGGCTCTATCCCCTGTGCTCCCCATGTTTCCCCCGTGCGCTCCATGTTCCCCTCCCATGCTGGCTCTGTCCCTTGTGCTCCCCATGTTTCCCCCGTGCGCTCCATGTTCCCCCCCCATGCTGGCTCTGTCCCTTGTGCTCCCCATGTTTCCCCCGTGCGCTCCATGTTCCCCTCCCGTGCTGGCTCTGTCCCCTGTGCTTCCCATGTTTCCCACGTGCTCGGTATACCCAGTGCTGGCTCTGTCCCCCGTGCGCTCCATGTTCCCCCCATGCTGGCTCTGTCCCCCATGCTCCCCATGTTTCCCCTGTGCGCTGCATGTTCCCCTCCCGTGCTGGCTCTGTCCCCTGTGCTCCCCATGTTTCCCCCGTGCGTCCATGTTCCCCTCCCGTGCTGGCTCTGTCCCCCATGCTCCCCATGTTTCCCCCGTGCGCTCCATGTTCCCCTCCCGTGCTGGCTCTGTCCCCCGTGCTCCCCATGTTTCCCCCGTGCGCTCCATGTTCCCCTCCCATGCTGGCTCTGTCCCCCATGCTCCCCATGTTTCCCCTGTGCGCTCCATGTTCCCCTCCCGTGCTGGCTCTGTCCCCTGTGCTCCCCATGTTTCCCCCGTGCGCTCCATGTTCCCCTCCCGTGCTGGCTCTGTCCCCTGTGCTCCCCATGTTTCCCCCGTGCGCTCCATGTTCCCCCCATGCTGGCTCTGTCCCCCGTGCTCCCCATATTTCCCCCGTGCGCTCCATGTTCCCCTCCCGTGCTGGCTCTGTCCCCCATGCTCCCCATGTTTCCCCTGTGCGCTCCATGTTCCCCTCCCGTGCTGGCTCTGTCCCCCATGCTCCCCATGTTTCCCCTGTGCTCCCCATGTTCCCCTCCCGTGCTGGCTCTGTCCCCCGTGCTCCCCATGTTTCCCCTGTGCGCTCCATGTTCCCCTCCCGTGCTGGCTCTGTCCCCCATGCTCCCCATGTTTCCCCTGTGCGCTCCATGTTCCCCTCCCGTGCTGGCTCTGTCCCCCGTGCTCCCCATGTTTCCCCCGTGCGCTCCATGTTCCCCTCCCGTGCTGGCTCTGTCCCCCATGCTCCCCATATTTCCCCCGTGCGCTCCATGTTCCCCTCCCGTGCTGGCTCTGTCCCCCGTGCTCCCCATGTTTCCCCCGTGCGCTCCATGTTCCCCTCCCGTGCTGGCTGTCCCCCATGCTCCCCATGTTTCCCCTGTGCGCTCCATGTTCCCCTCCCGTGCTGGCTCTGTCCCCTGTGCTCCCCATGTTTCCCCCGTGCTGGCTCTGTCCCCCGTGCTCCCCATGTTTCCCCCGTGCGCGCCATGTTCCTCTCCCGTGCTGGCTCTGTCCCCTGTGCTCCCCATGTTTCCCCCGTGCTCGGTATACCCCGTGCTGGCTCTGTCCCCCGTGCGCTCCATGTTCCCCCCATGCTGGCTCTGTCCCCCATGCTCCCATGTTCCCCCCATGCTGGCTCTGTCCCCCGTGCTCCCCATGTTTCCCCCATGCTGGCTCTGTCCCCCCACACTTTGGCACAGCCGCGCACACAGCTTAAAAAAAAAAAAAAAAAACAAAAAAAAAACCTCACCTTCTAGCCCCCACTCCTCCGCTGCTGCGTCCTCAGTCACTTCAGTTCCCGCGCGGCCAGTCCACAAGACCCCGGCGCCGCCTACTGACGCTCCTCCGTCTCCTAGGCAACAGGCCTGCAGCCCAGGAGAGGAGGAGTGTCAGAGCGAGGAGAAATGTCTCCTCTGCTAAACACCACCTTGATCTGCTGGCGCGATCACACCAGCATATCAACGTGGCTCAGTGTGGCGACAGCGTGCGTGCCAACACAAAGGGCTTTGCGTGCCCTGTCTGGCACGCGTGCCATAGGTTCGCCATCACTGCTTTAGAGTATACACAATCTTCTGCAATAGAAATGATCGTGTGTATTTCTCACTGAAGACCTTTTTTCTAAGGTAAGAGAGAGGAATTGTCAATGGCAGCTAAAGACATGGCCGACATCTAGGAAGAACTAACACAACTTCTAAGAACATTAATCTCCATTCTGGATAGGTGAAGGCTAGCACCAGCTCACCATAGAAGGAACGTTTAATTCATTATCCACCAGAGAAGTCAACGATGAATTCCTGTCTACGAGCAACCTCGGCACATCGGAGCCAAAGGCCATCACTTATTCTAAAAATGCAACCGAGCAAGATAAAACATGTAAAACTAGCACATTTGTTGTCATGCATATTTTCTATCAGATATTCATAAAGTATTTCAGGTATTTTGAAGATGTGTATAGATAGTTAGAAAGAAAAAAAAAATTAGAAGAACACTGCTCAATTACAGAAAACATTACTGTAATGTTAGGGAAGACATCTTTATCTTCCTATTCCTCCCCTCTCCTAGATTGTCAATTAGGGAACCTGTTGTCAAGAAACGCTACTAGCCTTCAGATGTTGGATTAATCTGCAGATTAATAGTGTTTTGAGCCTACCCGGCGCCCACACAGAGATCCCTGCTGCTGGGAGGTATTGAACGTTATTCCTCCCGGCAGCGTTCAGTATCCGGTCAAAGGGAAGGCACCAGCGCAGGTTCAGTTACCGCTCAGTGTAGTGATGGCGTCTGTAAGCAGACCCCGGCATTGACTGTTAGCCAGCACAGAATAGCAGCCAGCTGTCAGTCAGTGCCGGGGGCAGTTACTGCCACCACTCAAGAGAGCAGGTTTCGGCTGCAGAAAAAAAAGCAACGTGTGAACACAACCATAGAGTATATTCACATGCTGAAAAAGATTCTGGGAGCATACACGTAGTGGCTCTACAACCCACCTTTATGGATAAATTGGCTGTCCATTACCCAGACAACTTCTTATCCATCACTAGATTTCACCAAAGTAAAATAGTAGCTATACTCTACTCTGGTTTCGACACAGTCTCTCCTGAGGCTTGAGTGACATTATGTTACGTTACGTGATCCCTGCGGTGAATCAGCATTGACTACACTATCCCCTCCTTTGAATGTAACTGACATCTGGAGGATGTGAGCGCTTCTGCTACTCTCTCACTTCCTCCAAACTTCTGATTTCTCCAAAAGGAGGAGACAAAGAAGCGGCAGCTGATTGTTATGCAATCGCTGCAATGTCACACGAGCCCCAGGAGAGCCAGTGCAGTCACCGGAGGAGAGTATAGCTACTATTCTTTTACTTGGGGGAAACCGTGAATGAGAAAAGAGTGGTCTTTGTAGTGGGAATCCACTTTAATACCAACAAACAGCAGACCCTCTAATGCGGGCATCACACGAGACTATCTATCGTGCGATCGCACGACCGATCGTACCCGCCCCCGTCGTTTGTGCGTCACTGGGAATTAGTTGCCTGTGGCGCACAAAGGCGTTAACCCCCTGTCACACGTACTTACCTGCTGAGCGACGTCGCTGTGGGCGGCGAACATCCACTTCCTGAAGGGGGTGGGACGTTCGGCATCACAGCGACGTCACAGCAGCCGGCCAATAGAAGCGGAGGGGCGGAGATAAGCGGGACGTAACATCCCGTCCACCTCCTTCCTTCCGCATAGCCGGTGGGAGACGCGGGACGCAGGTAAGCTGTGTTCATCATTCCCGGGATGTTACACGGAGCGACGTGTGCTACCCCGGATATGATGAACAACCGGCGCAGAGAAGTAGAAATGACTTTTTAAAAATGAGCGACGTGTCAACGAGCAACGATAAGGTGAGTATTTTTGCTCATTCACAGTCGCTCGTAGCTGTCACATGCTACGATATATCAAACGATGTCGGATGTGTGTCACTTACGACGTGACCCCGCCGACATATCGCCCGATATATCGTCTCGTGTGATGCCCGCATTAGACTTCCATATCCTCAAAGAGGAATATGGAATGAGATTGTCTAATCAGACTGTTCCTTTAGTAATGCTTCATTATACAAGATTCCAGTGACATTGGAGGATTTGCAAGTTTGACGTAACCTTTACAAGGTTTTAAGAGCTACAAAAAGAAAATGAGAAGAGTACTATGAAGCTTTTTTATCACTACTTACTAAACCTGTCCAAGAGTTTAGGCTGTAAACAGGCCACATGGCTGGCTAGGAAGGAACTTGATTAACCTATATACTGTATGTGTATATACTGTATATATAATATACACACACACACACACACACACTGGAACCTTGGATTAAGAGTAACTTGGTTTGAGAGCGTTTTTCAAGACACGCAAAGCTTTTTACAAATTTGTAACTTTGTTTAAGAGCAATGATTTGCAAAAAGAGCAAATACTCACCGTGCACACGTCTGGGTCTGTCCTTTCACCCTACTTGTACCCGCTCTGGAGGTAACTTTCTGTACATATGTACAGTATACCATTCTACAGTACAGTATCTACTATATAGCATGTCCATCAATTTGCATTTGTGGATACAGTACTGTACTTTTCTGATAACCAGTGCCGCACATTGCTTGTACTGTACCTCTTGCACACCAACAATTTTATTGTAAGCTAAAGTGCAGTGTAATTTGCTTTATATGTTTGTACTGTGCAGTATTTTGTATTAGTGTGCTGTAATAATTATATATGCATACAGGACATTATTTTGTATCACTGTAATGAGTGTGTATAAATACAGCAAATATTTTTGGGTTGGGGAACGAATTGTCTGTGTTTCAATTATTTCCTATGGGAAAATTCACTTTGATATAAGAGTAACTTGGTTTAAGAGCAAACTCCTGGAACGAATTACGCTTGTAATCCAAAGGTTCCACTGTATATATAAAAATTATATCATTTATGTACAATATGTAATGTATACATTCGCATCAATATGCCAATTATAAATGTGATTATAACTCAAATAGCAGTGAAAAAGACCTATTCGCAAACTATGTGTAGAAAAATATCCAGCATCCAGATCAATAAATTGGTTTAAAATTAAATATCCTTTATTCCAATTCAGTAAAAGCAATACAATTCTCCATCATTGCTTTTACTGAATTGGAATAAAGGATATTTAATTTTAAACCAATTTATTGATCTGGATGCTGGATATTTTTCTACACTACGTCCTGCTGCAGAGGGATCCTGTTTTCTCTTCCGTGCACCGATCATGCATTTAGTGGTCTCCATTTTGGGTGCGCTGGACTTTATATATTCTATTTGCAAACTATGTATAGCGATAAATAAATTCTAAAAGCATATCTTTATTACTTATATCAAATATCACAAAAGGCTAAAAAAACAAGGAGTACTTCTTTTGTGATATTTGATACAAGTAATAAAGATATACTTTTAGAATGTATTAACTTTTGAACTGTAGTAATTTTGAGAAAAAAAAAAAACAAATCTCCATACTGGTGATGGACACTGCTCTATCACTTCCCACTGCCAAAAGCAAAGAATCACAACACGACTACTGCGGACTTCATGCCGGTCTATCTCCATATGCTGCGAAGATGAACAGTCCGCTATTGCCGATAGATGATTTCATTTAAAGAAAAAAAAAAGGCAACGACCGAAACGTATTAAGACATGTGCTTTACTTTTATCATCACATATCTCAGGTAATATGAACCTCAAGGAATATTTAGATGCATACTGCACGCACATCTGCTTTTTCAAGCTCATGTGTTGTAATTCAAAGAAATTTAAAGATCCAGAATCTACAAAGCCATGATCTATCTATATAGAGAAGGACAATATACACAGCTTAGGCTGGTTTCACACTACGTTTTTTTTTTTTTTTTAACATGCGTCCTGAATGTTTTTTTTAACAAAAACGGATCCAGTGCAAATGCGTTTTCATTTCAATGCATTTGCAATGCACTCGCGTCAACATGCGTTCACCTGCGTTTGCGTGCGTTATAGTGAGGATCCAGCGACTTGCAGTTTTCTTTTTAACTTTTTTCAAAAACGCTACTTGTAGCGTTTTTGAGCTGCGTCCAAATACTGCAAATTGCTGGATCCTGACCAAACAGCATGCAAACGCATGTGAACGCTGGTATGCTGATGGGCAGGATCCTGCTTGGTCTACTGAGCATGCCCAGAAACCAGCCTGTCGTAATCAGTCTCTCTCCCCCTCCCTCTCTCCCCCGCCTGAGAGCTGCGAACACTCGTAACCAAAAGGTAAATATCAGGTAACCAAGGAAGTTACCCAATGTTTACCTTGGTTACGTGTGCAGGGAGCCCGTCTCCTAGCAGCTGCGGATGCTCATAACAAAGGTAAATATCGGGTATCCAAGCAAGTTACCCGATGTTTACCTTGGCTACGAGCCTCCGCAGCTGTCAGTTGCCAGCTCCCAGTCTGTCATGTTCAGTTCCACTGACTCCCGATCACATGACTCCAATGCCCACCCCTAAACATCCAGTGACAGGAGCCTGCAAAATAACACATGCGTTTTTCTTTGTAAAAGCAGGATCCGTTTTTACAGCAAAAAAAAAAAAAAGTTCATGACGCATGTTAAAAAAACGTAGTGTGAAAGCAGCCTTACAGAAGGTTTGTGGTGTAAAGTTTAAAGAGCTCTACATTTGACAAAAAGGATAAAAAATACTAATTAGACAGATCTCTCCCGTCCATTTTATCCCCTGTTCACACCATGGCAGTAGTGGTGCTTTACTATCAATACTTTAAGGCTATGTGCGCACGTTGCGTAAATACATGCAGTTACGCTGCGCTTTGTAGCGCAGCGCAACTGCATGCGTCCTGCGTCCCCTGCACAGTCTATGGAGATTGTGCAGGGGCCGTGCGCACGTGGCGTTTTAGAGCGCAGTGCTTCGGCTACTGCCGAAGCGCTGCGTTCTAAGAAGTGACATGTCACTTCTTCCGTGCGCTTTGCCGGCAGCTCCTGCTCTGTCTATGGCAGGAGCTGCAGGCAGAGCGCATGGAATCGGCTTTTTTTTCACTACGGACATTTCTGCAGCGATGTAAAGTGCACATGTGCTCTTCAGATCGCTGCAGAAATTTCTGCAGTGACTGTACGCAACGTGCGCACATAGCCTTACACATACACCGAGCTATTCTTCAAATTCTTCATCCCACTGTTTCTGAAACCCACATCACAGTGATCAATGTTTTGACTTTCTGGCTGGTGCATTTCACGTATTTCAGAACGGTCAAAGCAAATACGGTACTTCTTTGTTACAAATGTTAGCAATGTGGCGGAGCTGGTCGAAACGGACACGAAAACACCAAAAGTCAAAGTTTCTACGCAACCTCACGTTGCACTAAAGTTTTGCCACTTTTCAAAGTCCAACAGATTTCGGGCGAAAATACTTTGAATAGGGGCCGTTGTGTAATAAATATGGGTTTAACACTAGGAATCCCAGACATTTCGAGCTCCCCCCATTCCAAAAGGTAGAAATGTTAAATGACCCCTCTCTGGGACCTCTAGTGTTAAAGGGAACCGGTCATGAGATTTGAGGCGAATGCTGTATATAAGAGCCCAGGCCGCTGTGTAGAACGTAAAAAAAAAACCAAAAAAAAAAAACACACTTTATAATAGTCACCTAGGGGGTCGCTCTAATGCAGACTGGTCAAATGGGTGGCGCTGTTCTCCGGGACCGGCACCACCTCTTTCGGCCATCTTGGGCCTCCTTCTGAAGCTGGCGTGCATGACGTGTCCTACGTCATACACACTCGCCGGTGTTGAGGTCCTGCGCAGGCGCACTACAATACTTTGATCTGCCCTGAGCAAGGAAGATCAAAGTGCGCCTGTGCAGGACCTCAGTGCCAGCGAGTGTGTGTATGACGTAGGATGTGTCATGCACCCAGGCTTCAGAAGAAGGAGAACAAAGATGGCCAAAAGAGGAGGCGCCGGACCCGGAGAACAGCGCCACCCATTTGACCAGTCTGCACTGGAGCGACCCCCTAAGTGTTTTTTATGTTCTATACAGCGGCCTGGGCTCTTATATACAACATATTAGAATGCTGTATATAAGAGCCCACTAGTGGTGGTGGACACAGCTTATAGGCCTCAAATCTGGTGACGGGTTCCCTTTAAGGGGTTTCCCAAATAAGTAAACGGTAACATTTGTAACATAAAATATTTACATTTACAATTCTGACATACATGAAATAATAATGTCAAAAATTGGCCCATACGTCTGTCTACACCAAACTATCACTCTTCACAAAAAATAAACCTTTATACCTTAGACACCCCCCACGTCAAAAGCTTGTCTTCCAGCCAAGCAGTCCTCGTGATGAAGAAAATAAAACAAAACTAAACACTACAAATGGAGTTTCTGATTTGACCTTTTATCCTACGTCTTGTGGAAAAGCCCTTTAAAGGAGTCCTTGTTGACTTTTAGGATTGCCACCTCTAATTGGTGGCACTGGGGACCCTGCCCTTTTCCTCTCGGAAGAGACAATGTACTTACCGTAGACACTAAAATCTATGTTGTATAATCCTGATGAACTACGCAATCACTCCCCACTATGCACTATGCAGCTTCTATCAATAAACTCAGGTTTCTGAGCTGTTGTATGACTATGGAGGAATCTACTGTTACTAGTTATTAGAACATCTCTACCCACTGATAAATGTGCCTCAATGTTTGCAAAATATTTACAGCAGAGAGGGTTAAAGATTGTACCATATAGGGCTACTGTATCCAGATAAACTAGCTATGTTTCATGGTAAAACGCACACACAGAGTGGAGTTTGGATCAATGGGAAGCCTGGCCTCCTAGCCTACGCCCTCTATAGGGTGTGTGCTTCATGTGCGCCTACCGGTCTGTCTACTGCACGGTCGGTGGGGATCTCAAGGCCTGAACATCCACCAATCTGCAGGCAATTCAAGAAATAAAATACTATTTAAAATGCATACTTAAAAAGGGAACCTATCATGTAACCGGGAGAAAGGAAAAAAATTATTAACCTGCAAATATTGTGTTAATCTGCAGGTCAAGAACGTTCTAAAATCTACAGCCATCGTACTGAAAGCCTGGCTACAAGGAAGAAACGAATGCTATTCCTCCCAGCAGCCTCCAGCTTTCAGTCATTGGGGTGTGGCTTTCAGTCACTGCTCAGTACATAGGAGGCAGTGGCTGTAACTGCGTCCCAGCACTGACCGACACCCGGCTCTGTTCTGATGCAATCAGTGCTGGGAACCCGATTACAGCCACTACCTCCTATGTACTGAGTGGTGATTAAAGCCGGGTCTCCATGACTGAAAGCCAAAGGCTGCTGAGGAATAACGTTCATTTTTTTCCCCGGTAGCCGGGCTCTCAGTGTGGCGGCCACACGCCTTTAGAACGCTATTAACCTGCAGAATAACCCCATTTCTGCATGTTAGGCCGGGGCCACACGGACTATTGTGATCCTCGCATGACCCTCGGCTCATGCTAAGTAGCACAGCAGGAGCCTAGTGTCACTGCGACTGAGGTCTGATCATGCAATCGGAACACAGCTGCGGGGGGCAGGCCGGCACTGAGGAGGGGAGGGCCGGCGGGGAGGGTCGGTGCGGAGGGAGGGATTCATCTCCCTCTCTCCTCCGTAGCCAGCTATTGCCATTCTCGCCCTGCACTAGCGGTACACCGGTGTACTGCGAGTGCAGTGCAATTTTTCTCTCGCTCCATACACTTGAATGGGTGCGAAAGAAACAAGGATCGCATTCCACCTGCTACATGCTGCGATTGTTTTCTCGGTCTGATTAGGGTTTAGAAAATAATCTCTCATGTGCGCTGGCACACAGGCTAATATTGGTTGGAGTGGAATGCAAGGTTTTATCCCACTCGATTGAAAAATGAGATCAGACACACAGTCGGATATACATCTTTCCTCGACCAAAGTCGGCCCAGACTCTGCTTTATTTCAACTGAAGCATGCCCTGATATAACCTTGGAAAGGGGCCTGTTCGGATGTGTTCATTGGTCAGTGGGTTCAACAATGTGTTAGTCCAAGAGCTAATTGGTGGGCATCATCGTAGGCGGGTCTATGTCATCTGGGGCCATCTTGGTGACCCTCTGATGGGCGGGTCCATGATGACATCGGGGGCCATCTTGGGTTCCTCTGAAGACTGACTAGCTTATGTATAGAGAATTGATTTCATTGAACACACTTCTCACAGAGCTCCATGTCCAGAGGTTAATTAAGTATTTCATCTTATGGCTCTCCTCAACACAGCCAGCAATCCCAGGTACAACACAGACATAAAACAAATCAAATAGTGCAAGATTTTTTAGAAAATACCGAATTGCAAAAATGATTTTAAAACCAAATATATGCAAAGTAAAAAAAACTGCCCTGAAGGTGCCCATATCCTTTCAAATATTAAAGGTTAAAAGTACACTGAAGAAACTATATGTAATGCGCATTCTTCTAGATGCGGGGAATGTACAGTGCTTTTAGAGTTAATATATTTGTTTTAGTAACTGTTCTTTGTAGCTACCGTGCCTGTTAAACCGGATTACCATTGATTGTCACATTCCATGGCTGGACAGAATACTTTTTGTCCTGTTCATAGAATTTATAATCTTTTCTTCTAATACCGTTGTCCCAACCTAGCTGAAGCCATACTATGTACTGCTAAAGTGCTGAGAAGAGTTAATCGGTATTGATATTGTAACTAGCGCAGTGCCGCCATATTCTGGAAGCCCAGTGCTGCTGCTCGGTTGGGGGCCAGACCTTGGGCGTCCATTGTTTATGCACAGCTTGGGAAATGAATGTCTTTAAACTGAAACACACGGATTAGCAGCTGGCATTGGCTCAAGAACATTATGGCTGCGCTGCCCCCTCCCTCCGCAGCAGAGCAGACAGATATATAGTCTGGGGTTGTGTTATGCAATGAGTCAAAGCCATATCATAAACAAGTATCAAAGCAAGATCCTCCAGCTCCAATGAGAGAATGTTTCCGGCTTCTTCTCAATCAATGTACTTGTCCTGGTTTAACCCCTTTACAGCTAAAACATGTTATGTTTCCTCTGATGAAACTCGCTTGTGAAATTTCCAGACGCAGGAATGAATGTATTCTATGCGGAGCTCAGCATGGCGTTTTACAGGCAGACAGAGCAGAGCAGCACATGGCGTGTTATCGAACTCCTGCAGAGCCATACGTACATGCACTATATACAAGGTGGCCATAACATAAGGTGTTTAGAGCCGTGTGCAGACTGACCCAGTGGACACAACTGACTGAAAATTGGTATGTATGCTATTCAACGCATGGGGAAACAGAAGGCATCTTAAAGGGAACCAGTCACCAGATTTGGTGACTATAAGCTGCGGCCACAACCAGTGGGTTCTTATATGCAGCATTCTAACATGAGATATATATATACATAATATATATATATACATAATATATATATATATATATACACACACACATATACATGTATATATACATATACATACATACACACAGTGCCTACAAGTAGTATTCAACCCCCTGCAGATTTAGCAGGTTTGATAAGATGCAAATAAGTTAGAGCCTGCAAACTTCAAACAAGAGCAGGATTTATTAACAGATGCATAAATCTTACAAACCAACAAGTTATGTTGCTCAGTTAAATTTTAATAAATTTTCAACATAAAAGTGTGGGTCAATTATTCAACCCCTAGGTTTAATATTTTGTGGAATAACCCTTGTTTGCAATTACAGCTAATAATCGTCTTTTATAAGACCTGATCAGGCCGCCACAGGTCTCTGGAGTTATCTTGGCCCACTCCTCCATGCACATCTTCTCCAAGTTATCTAGGTTCTTTGGGTGTCTCATGTGGACATTAATCTTGAGCTCCTTCCACAAGTTTTCAATTGGGTTAAGGTCAGGAGACTGACTAGGCCACTGCAACACCTTGATTTTTTCCCTCTTGAACCAGGCCTTGGTTTTCTTGGCTGTGTGCTTTGGGTCGTTGTCTTGTTGGAAGATGAAATGACAACCCATCTTAAGATCCTTGATGGAGGAGCGGAGGTTCTTGGCCAAAATCTCCAGGTAGGCCGTGCTATCCATCTACCCATGGATGCGGACCAGATGGCCAGGCCCCTTGGCTGAGAAACAGCCTCACAGCATGATGCTGCCACCACCATGCTTGACTGTAGGGATGGTATTCTTGGGGTCGTATGCAGTGCCATCCAGTCTCCAAACGTCACGTGTGTGGTTGGCACCAAAGATCTCGATCTTGGTCTCATCAGACCAGAGAACCTTGAACCAGTCTGTCTCAGAGTCCTCCAAGTGATCATGAGCAAACTGTAGACGAGCCTTGAAAGTAAAAAGGTACCTTACGGGCTCGTCTGGAACGGAGACCATTGCGGTGGAGTACGTTACTTATGGTATTGACTGAAACCAATGTCCCCACTGCCATGAGATCTTTCCGGAGCTCCTTCCTTGTTGTCCTTGGGTTAGCCTTGACTCTTCGGACAAGCCTGGCCTCGGCACGGGTGGAAACTTTCAAAGGCTGTCCAGGCTGTGGAAGGCTAACAGTAGTTCCATAAGCCTTCCACTTCCGGATGATGCTCCCAACAGTGGAGACAGGTAGGCCCAACTCCTTGGAAGGGTTTTGTACCCCTTGCCAGCCTTGTGACCCTCCACGATCTGGTCTCTGATGGCCTTGGAATGCTCCTTTGTCTTTCCCATGTTGACCAAGTATGAGTGCTGTTCACAAGTTTGGGGAGGGTCTTAATTAGTCAGAAAAGGCTAGAAAAAGAGATAATTAATCCAAACATGTGAAGCTCATTGTTCTTTGTGCCTGAAATACTTCTTAATACTTTAGGGGAACCAAACAGAATTCTTGTGGTTTGAGGGGTTGAATAATAAATGACCCTCTGAATAAACTTTTCACAATTTAAAAAAAAAAATAAAAAAAGAAATAACATTCTTTTTTGCTGCAGTGCATTTCACACTTCCAGGCTGATCTACAGTCCAAATGTCACAATGCCAAGTTAATTCCGAATGTGTAAACCTGCAGGGGGCTGAATACTACTTGTAGGCAATGTATGTATGTATGTATGTATGTATGTATGTATGTATGTATGTATGTATGTATGTATCTATCTATCTATGAGCCCAGGCCGCTGTGTAGAATGTAAAAATCACTTTATAATACTCACCTAAATGGTTTGTGCGGTGCAGACTGGTCGGATGGGTGTCTCCGTTCTCTGGTACCGGCGCCTCCTCTTTCAGCCATCTTTGTCCTCCTCCTGAAGCATGTGTGTATTACGCGTCCTACGTCATGCACACAGGCCGGCATGGAGGTCCTGAGCAGGCGCACTACAAAACTTTGATCTGTCCTGCTCAGGGAAGATCAAAGTGTGCCTGCGCGGGACCTGAATGCGGCTAGTGTGGATGACGGAGGACTTGAGTGAGATCATCCTCTGATGCTGCACATTCATTAGCATGTTAGTGCGCCCACACGGGTGTACTAACATGCCAATATAGCAGACTAGCAAGAGACGCAACACCCAGGGGACTAGGCCCCTCGCTCATTAGCATACGATATAAGATCTTTAGAAAAACGTTTTCTAAAGATCTCTTTATCTATGCCACTAGATACAGGGACGGATAGGCAGGGATTAGCAATATACACCCAGAACTGCTCGTGGTTGTGGGTGCATATTGGACCTCACAGGTTCCCTTTAAGGGCCTAGCGAAGGCCCCCAGGTCGGCCATATTTGGTCTATACAGAAAAAGATAACTAAATCTCAAGTAAAAAAAAAAAAAAAAAAAAAAGTATTATTGTGGCTTAAAAGAGAATCTGTCACCTAATCCGAGAGCAGCATAACATAGGGGCTGGGATTTGGATTCCAGCGATTTGTCACTTACTGGGCTGCTTAGTGTAGTTTTGATAACATCACTGCTTAATCAGCAGTAGATTATCATTACAGGACTTTTTGGCATGCTGCAGGTAGTCTGGCATATTCCTGAGCTCTGTATAACTGCTAGATCTGCAGCAGAGAAAACACTACTTTTAATCAAAATGACAGGAAACAGCTCAGTAAGTGACACCTCGCAGGAATCAGGGGCTCTGTCTCTACATTATGCTGCTCTCAGATGGGGGAGCAAAGACCTGGCGACAGATTCCCTTTAAATATCTAAAAAGAACAAAAAACACAAGAATTACTTGCCAATTAAATCTTCTAGAGCTGCGGTATTGGAAAAGGAAACATGTTGTTATCAGTCTTATGTGATTGATTGCAGGTAATAAAAAAAATAATATTGCAGTGATTGTATAATTAAGTTGTATTGCATAATAAAAGTGAACATGTCACTTTTACCGCACACTCTACACCCGAGAAACAAAACATCACATCTCTTCATCCTTAAAGAATCATCAAATTTCACAACATAAGCTATACACATTATTACTCATATTTGTAAGATCTATGGTGCACTTAAGGGTTCTTCCCATTTCCAAGATCCTATTTCAATATGTAGATGTAATAATAATAATAATAATATTAGCAAATACCGCCAATTAGAAATGTAGTATAGTCCTCCTGATATAACCATGTCTCTTACCTCATGTGCAGGGCATTGCAGCTTAGGTATCCATGGTTATGTCTAAGTCCCCTCCTCCTACTCTTAGAATCACCCTCCTGCGCGTTCATCTATATCTGACAATGCTCCGATCCCATAGCGCCATGTTATGCCTGTAACTTCTGCCTTGATTTAACTTCTGATTTACAGACAAGTTGCTCAAAACAAATCTATAAGAGCAAGAACGAGACCAGAATGGGGCTCTCATAGACTTACATTAAGTTTGGACCTCCACTGCACTCCATGAAACACTGGAGTTGCTGGCAGGTCACAAAATCGCTGGAGACTGACCGGAGCGGCAGCAATAATAGGAGACAGTGGCAGGCGAGTATAAATGGTGCTTTACACGCTGCGGCATCGCTAATGATATATCGTCGGGGTCCCGTCGTTAGTGACGCACATCTGGCCCCGTTAGCGACGATCAACGAGCGCAAAAACGTCAAAAATTGTTGATCGTTGACACGTCGCTCCTTTTCATAATATCGCTGGTGGTGCATGCCGCTGGTTGTTCGTCGTTCTTGCGGTGTCACACATCGCTATGTGTGACGCTGCAGGAACGACGAATATCTCCTTACCTGCGTCCACCGGAAATGAGGAAGGAAGGAGGTGGGCGGCATGTTCCGGACGCTCATCTCCGCCCCTCCGCTTCTATTGGTCGGCCGCATAGTGACGTCGCTGTGACGCCGAACGCACCTCCCCCTTGAAGGAGGGATTGTTCGGCGGTCACAGTGACGTCGCTGAAAAGTTATGTGCGTGTGACGGTGCCGTAACGATAATGTTCGCTACGGCAGCGATCACCAAATGTCGCATGAACGACGGGGGCGGGTGCTATCGCTAGCGATGTCGCAGCATGTAAAGCACCCTTAAGACAGGGTGAGAGGACTTTGATTTAAAGCACCACTCCAGCACTGAAGTAAAAATTAAAAAAGCACATGCTAAAATGGTGCTTTAAAATAAGCATTTCAGGAGTCTAGATAAAATGTGAGACAACACATGAGCGCCAGTATATTCTATTCTTCATCTGCAGCTTGTACTGAGCAGTGTGTGAGCTCAGCAGCAGGAGGGAGGAAGGACGCTGAGGAGATTGAATTTCAGCCCAACTTGGCTGATTTAGGCTGCTTTCACACATCCGGTTTTTGCTGAGCGGCGCAATATGGCGCTTTGCAGAAAAAAACGCAACTTTTTTTGCTGCCGGTTGCATTTTTTCCCTCGCATAGACTTGCATTAGCGCCGTATTGTGCCGCATGGCCTTGCGTTGCGTCCGGTTTTTGCCAGATGCGGCATATTTAGCCCATGCGGCAGCCGGATGGAAAGTTGCCTGGCACTTTTTTTGTGTGGCGAAAAAAAACGCATTGCGCCGGATTCGGCGCGATTTATGATGCAAGCCTATGGCTATGTGTCCACGGTAGAATGTTGCTGCGGATTTTTCTGCATGAAAATCTGTGACTTTCGCGGCAAATCCGCACCTTTTTATTGCCGCGGATTTTGATGCGGATTTTTTTTTTTTCCCAATTCTGAAGTCAAAATCCGGATCAAAATCCGCAACAATAATTGACATGCTGCAGATTTTTCCGGATCAAAATCCGCGGCAAATCCGCCGCGGAAAAATCCGCAGCATGGACACAGCATTTCCAAAATGCCATTGAAATGGCTTGGAAGTGCCGCTGCTGCAGATTTTCTGAAAATCCGCGGCTTTTCCGCGAAAAATCCGCGGCAAAATCCGCGCATTTTCCGCAGCATGGGCCACATAGCCTATGGATGCCGGATGCGTTTTTTTGCACTGCGTATGCTCAGTATCAAGCCGCATCCGTCAAAAAACGGACGGGCCGCATGGAAAAACTTATGCAACGGATCCGGTTTTTCCGCCGCAAACGTTGCATAGGTTTTTGAGCCGGATTGTGCCGCACTGCAAAAACCGGATGTGTGAAAGCAGCGTTACAGTTACAACTTCTAAAGAGTTATACAGCCATTCTGACATAACGTTTCACACTAAGTACACCAGCCTCATCAGGTCTAAGCAATCGATTTAATAATGCATGCAGTTAGCACTTTGAAATCTGGTGACAGATCCACATAAACGTATATTCACAACGCTGTAGACATGTTGTATGATACACTAGAGGTAGTAAAAGACGATGGATTACAAAGTCTCAACTATGCTTAGCAGTGACCATTAGATAAGTGCAGATATCACTGCGAGGCGCTCCATGCTCCTGGAGGATCACTATGCGAATACATCATCAATTTCCTGAATACAGCAAGAACATACATTTTATTAGCTGGGGGAAAAATGTCTACAGTGAAAATAAACCCGTTTAGGATACTGGAAAACAACAGAATCTGGCTGTCAAGCAGGACTTTTTAACAATAATTGGAAATGACTGCATTTAAAAGATACTCTTAAATAAGAGAACACCCAAGTAGGGATTGCAGAGCGGGTAATGTTTGCAATTAGGCTACGAGGACAAAAGTATTTCTCACACAGATTCCGCCTGAAATCTGCCAAAAAAAAAAAAAAATAGGAGGAAGAAAAAACAGGCTTAAAAAGAAATGCTAAAAAGAATGAACATATTTGTACTGCAATGTCTAAACACCTTGCTGTGAACATGTTCATGCTTTTCACTGCTAAGCTGCTAAGTGGATACAGTAAGTGACCGACCATTCGTCTAGAGGCTTCTGCTCGATAGCTGCTCACCAAGTTATACATAAAATAAAAAAAAATTGCAGGCAGAAAAAAAAAAAACCCCAAAGTTTATGAGATGCAAGACAAAAAACCCAAAAACACAACATTTGAGAAAAACTGCTCTTGTTTTACTGAAGCATCTTCTGATTGGAAAACCCGCCAGCCCTTAGAAGATCCCTACATACGCACTCTCCATTCCCATGAGGAGTATTAGGGGGATGTGTCCTGGACGCAGTGGGGCCTGACCTGCAGGAGAACGCAGATGCTTGTACCCACGATCAGGGTTCAGTGCGCTGCGGTCTCTCGCTTGTGTTTTCCCCTACAGAGGACACTTGTGACTTTGCAGCAAACAATTGACATGCTACGGTCTGGAAAGACGCACCGCAGGTCAGTGTTTGCTGCGGAAACAACACGCACTGTGGGCACGGGATTTCTAGAAATCACATCCACTGTGCTTGTACTGTAACAATGCAGCGTTTTGGACGCAGCGAAAACATGTTCCATCCAGAATGCTGCAAACACTGATCGTGGGCACGCACCGTTAGATGCTGCAGATTTTCTGCAGTGTTGCGTTTGGGTGAACTTTTTACTTACATTCTCATCATGTTTTTTGACACTGTGGGTTTTGTTACTTTTTGGTGTGTCATGCTTTTAATAGGAGGGTTTTGTTTTTGATATTCCCTGGAAGTTCTTTTTGAGAAATTTTACTCATATACAGTACAGACCAAAAGTTTGGACACACCTTCTCATTCAATGAGTTTTCTTTATTTTCATGACTTTGAAAATTGTAGATTCACATTGAAGGCATCAAAACTATGAATTAAAACATGTGGAATGAAATACTTAAAAAAGTGTGAAACAACTGAAAATATGTCTTATATTCTTATTAGGTTCTTCAAAGTAGCCATCTTTTGCTTTGATTACTGCTTTGCACACTCTTGGCATTCTCTTGATGAGCTTCAAGAGGTAGTCACCGGAAATGGTTTTCCAACAGTCTTGGAGAAGTTCCCAGAGATGCTTAGCACTTGTTGGCCCTTTCGCCTTCACTCTGCGGTCCAGCTCACCCCCAAACCATCTCAATTGGGTTCAGGTCTGGTGACTGTGGAGGCCAGGTCATCTGGCGTAGCACCTCATCACTCTCCTTCTTGGTCAAATAGCCCTTACACAGCCTGGAGGTGTGTTTGGGGTCATTGTCCTGTTGAAAAATAAATGATGGTCCAACTAAACGCAAACCGGATGGAATAGCATGCCACTGCAAGATGCTGTGGTAGCCATGCTGGTTCTGTATGCCTTCAATTATGAATAACTCCCCAACAGTGTCACCAGCAAAGCACCCCCACACCATCACACCTCCTCCTCCATGCTTCACGGTGGGAACCAGGCATGTAGAGTCCATCCGTTCACCTTTTCTACAAAGACACGGTGGTTGGATCCAAAGATCTCAAATTTGGACTCATCAGACCAAAGCACAGATTTCCACTGGTCTAATGTCCATCCCTTGTGTTCTTTAACCCAAACAAGTCTCTTCTGCTTGTTGCCTGTCCTTAGCAGTGGTTTCCTAGCAGCTATTTTACCATGAAGGCCTGCTGCACAAAGTCTCCTCTTTATAGTTGTACTAGAGATGAGAAGGTGTGTCCAAACTTTTGGTCTGTACTGTACTTATCAGTGGATTACAAACATTTTTGTGTGGCTTTTCAGCATCTGATGCAATTTTATGGGGGCAATGTGCACAGAAAACCCATCGTATCCACAAGAGCAATTGAAATGTTGCCGCATGTCAGTTTACGAAAAACAAACAGTGGGCATGAGATTTCTTCTTTTCATCTTCTTTGTCCTGTGAACTATAAGGCTATATTCCCACAATGAGCTTTTGGGGAGTTTTTGATGATGCAGAACTTCTGCACCAATTATATAAATTAGGTTAGTTTACCATTGTGTTTTGGGTGCTTTTTCTTTTACACACATTTTTCTTTTGTTTTTGGCTGCTTTGTTTTGGCATTTGTCTGACCAGACTTTTATATACTTACACTGAACAAAAATATATTCACACCACTTGCTTTTTTTCTCCCATTTTTCATGAGCTGAACTCAAAAATCTAAGACTTTTTCTATGTACACAAAAATCCTTTTCTCTCAAATATCGTTCACAAACTTGTCTAAATCTGTGTTATTGAGCACTTGTCCTTGGTAGAGAAAAAGGCCTGTTGTGTACATGAAAGAAAAAAAAAAAGTCTTAAATCTTTGAGTTCAGCTCATGAAAAATTGGAGCAAAAACAAAAAGCAAAAAAGTGTTGTTTATATTTTTGTTCAGTGTATGTGCAGATTACATGCGTTTCTGGTGCATTTCCGCCATGAAAACACGCAAAAAATGCAATACTTTTTTTTGCATATGGATTTTCTATATCTAATGAAAGTCTAAAGGGCAAATCTGTAGATAAAACTCCACATACCCACAAGAATGATACATGCACCGCAGGTCAGTTTATACGGAGTTAAATTGAGATTTCTATAAATCCCATCTACGTTGCTGTAACTGTAAAGCTATGTGCGCACGTTGCGTACAGTCACTGCAGATATTTCTGCAGCGATCGGAACAGCACACATGCGCTTCCAATCGCTGCAGAAAATGTCCGTAGTGAAAAAAAAAAGCCGATTCCATGCGCTCTGAGTGCAGCCCCTCCCATAGACAGAGCGGGGGCTGCAGGCAAAGCGCACGGAAGAAGCGACATGTCACTTCTTAGAACGCACGCTTCGGGCAGCAGCCGAAGCGCTGCGCTCTAAGACGCCACGTGCGCACGGCTCCTGCATAATCTCCATAGATTATGCTGGGGACGCAGGACGCATGCAGTTACGCTGCGCTACAAAGCGCAGCGTAACTGCATGTAATTACGCAACGTGTGCACATAGCCTAAGATGCTGCGTTTGTAAAGCAACGAAAAGATTCAGTCAAAAACTTACTAAAAGCTCATGGTCGGGAACGTAGCCCAAGATGCTGCAGTGCTGCGCTTTATGCACTGCAACAATACACTCATCAAAAACTCACAATGTGGGAACTTAACCTTAAGCTGGGGGTCACACATAGCGACGCAGCAGCGATCACGACGGGCGACCTGACCTGATCAGGATTGCTGCTTCGTCGTTACATGGTCGCTGGTGAGCTGTCAAACAGGCAGATCTCACCAGTGACCAGCCCCCAGCGACGCGTGGAAGCGCTTGGTAACTAAGATAAATATCGGGTAACCAAGGAAAGCCCTTCTCTTGGTTACCCGATCTTTACCTTAGTTACCAGCATCCGCCGCTCTCATGCTGCCAGTGCCGGCTCCCTGTTCCCTGCTCTCCTAGCCAGAGTACACATCAGGTTAATTACCCGATGTGTACTCCAGCTACGTGTGCAGGGAGCAGGGAGCAGGGAGCGGGAGAGCGGCGGTGCTAGTAACTAATGTAAATATCGGGTAACCAAGAGAAGTGCTTTCCTTGGTTACCCGATGTTTACCGTGGTTACAGCTTACCGCTGCTGCCAGACGCCGGCTCCCTGCTCGCTTCAGTTCGTCGCTCTCTCGCTGTCACACACAGCGATGTGCGCTTCACACCAGGAGAGCGACGACCAAAAAATGAAGCAGGACATTCAGCAACGACCGGCGACCACACAGCAGGGGCCAGGTCGTTGCTGGATGTCACACACAGCGACAGCGAAGGGACGTCGCTGCTACGTCACAGAAAATGGTGACTTAGCAGAGACGTCGTTGTCTCCGTCGCTGTGTGTGACACCACCTTTAGACTATTTCTTCTTCGGTCATCTCTTTACTTTACATTTGGCCTCCATATTCTGTTAATGTCTTTTTGGTCCATTATATATAGGAATGAACAGCATTCAATGCTATACTTCGTAAATATTTATAACACTAAACAACAGAAAATGGTTAAATTAACAGAATGTACCTACATGTTAAAGTGGTTGCGGGGTGGGGATCCATGCTTTCATTTATTACAATACTTACTAGAAATCACTACTACTATGTAACAACTTTATTGGTCAAACTGTTACTACAATGTGTAACTTAAAATTTATGATAGATCTATGTAGAGAACATGTGTGTTCAGAGTCTGCTAATGGAAAGTAATATGTGGAAAAACGCTCAGCACCCACATACTGTAACTGCCACGTTACACCCATCAATACCAGTCCTGGTCTGGGCTTCATAGAAGATTTTCTATTTTACAGTATACATTGTACTAAAGGAGCAGATTAAAGGCAATCTATCAGCAGGGTTTTCCCATGTACTCTGAGGACAGCATGAGGTAGGGGCTGAGAAACTGATTTGGGATTGTGTCACTTATTGGGCTGTGTGTTATTCACTTACAATAAGTGTTTTATCAGCAGGAGATTATCCCACTACAACTTGCCCCTGAGTTCTGATAAGGGTACCGTCTCACTAAACGACGTACAAGCGATTCCGACCACGATATGACTTTGTCAGGATCGCTGGTGCATCGCTACATGGTCGGTGGTGAGCTGTCAATCAGGCAGATCTCACCAGCAACCAGTGACCAGCGACTCGTGGAAACAATGCTGCGCTTGGTAACCAAGGTAAATATCGGGTACCTAAGCAAAATGCTTTGCTTGGTTACCTGATACTTACCCTGGTTACTAGCGCACAGCGCTTAGCGCTGGCTCCCTGCACTCGTAGCCAGGGTACACATCAGGTTACTAAGCAAAGCGCTTTGCTTAGTTACCCGATATGTACTCTCGCTACGTGTGCAGGGAGCCAGTACTGGCAGCCTGAGAGTGGCGTACGCTAACCAAGGTAAATATTGGGTAACCAAGCAAAGCGTTTTGCTTAGTTACCCGATGTGTACCTTGGTTACTAGCATCCGCAGCTGTCAGAAGCAGACTCCCTGCACATTCAGATCGTTGCTCTCTCGCTGTCAAACACAGCAATGTGTGCTTCACAGCGGGAGAGCAACGAGCTAAAAATGAACCAGCACTGTGTGCAACGATCAGCGATTTCCCAGCAGGGGCCAGATCGCTGCTTAGTGTCACACACAGCAAGATCGCTGATGAAGTCACTGGTGTGTCACAAAACCTGTGACTCAGCAGCGATCTCGCTATGTCAGAAGTACCCCTTAGTCTATGCACCCTCGTCTGATAAGCAGCTCACTGTCAAACAACAATGTACAGAGAGCAGAGTGTGGGAGGGGGAAGATTTCTCAGCGCTGTCCCTTTTCAGGAAACAAGGCAAAAAAACAAATGGCTGAACTGCTGCCTTTTTATCTTCTGCAAATAGAAAAGTAATTGTTCAGCCCACCTCTCCATGTGTTGCTCAGCAGCTCCTAGTCCAGTGCTCGGATCCACTCTAGCATCCACAGGTGCAAAATCAATCCAAAAGGAAAGGGGGGGGGGGGGGGGGTCAGAAAAATCCAGCACTGAAGTATATAAAAAGTTCTATTCCAACAATTTAAAACATGGAAACATGTGCAGATACGCCTTATGCGTTTCGGAGAAACAAAAACTCCTTATTCATAGGCAACATTGTTGCCTATGAAGAAGGAGTTTTTGTTTCTCCGAAACGCGTAAGTCTTGTCTGCACATGTTTCCATATTTTAAATTGTTGGAATAAATAGAACTTTTTAATCTTCTGCCACACTTTGATTTTTCTCTACTGTTTTTTTTAACAAGCTACTCAACTCAACGCCTCCCCTACCAAAGAAAAAAACCCAAAAAGAATGGAGGAAAAAACCTAAGTGAAACAAATAAAAGTTCCTTTAGAGAATTCTCCCATATAACCTACTACATATTTGCAAGTTGTTTACTTTCTGATCATTTTCAGGCAGAGATATTGCCATAGACTGTCATCTATTCTGTGACAACAGCAACTGCAGCAGCTGGAATTGATTGACAAAAATTGTAGCCACAAACCAACAATTATCTCTAGTTTTCTTCTTTGTAAACAGAAAAAAAAAAAAAAAAGCCATAACTTCTTCATAAAATGTATATAAATGAGACAATTATCAAATTCTGTCCATCACGCTCAATAACATGATATGTCATTTACCGTACCAAATCTCTGGATATAGGAATTAAGCATGGAGCACTCCAGAATAAAGGGTTAATGATGACACGGCACTTTCCTGCTGTAGTGTTACATGGCAGATTTCCTTAACGGTTATAATTATCCCTGTATCTGGACCCATCTGTTACTAAAAAACCCCAGTTCCGCTCACTGCCAGACAAAGGTTATTTTTTTCCTTGCTGATAATCCTTGCAAATATTTAATCAGCGTTTGCAGTGACTTGGCATAAAATTTATGCCGTCTCTAAGCTGCGGGTCCAGTACGCCGCATAGTGCTGCACTGCTTTTAGGGCTTGTGCGCACGTTGCGTAATTGCATGCATTTACGCTGCGTATTGCACTGCAGTGTAAATGCATGCGTCCTGCGTCCCCTGCACAATCTATGAAGATTGTGCATGATACGTGCGCACGTTGCTTTTATGAACGCAGCGATTTGGATGCTAAAATTTTGACACAAATCAGTGCGTTCATAAAATGAGCATGTCAAATATTTGTGCGCTCTGGATGCAGCTCCCGCTCTGTGTATGGCGGGGGCAGCAGCCAGAGCGCATGAAATCGGCTTTTTTTGTACAGAAAAACTGCATCCATTATGCAGTGTTTCTGCAGCGATTTGACGCGCACATGTGCTGTCAAATCGCTGCAGAATTTTCAGCATTTACGTGCGCTTAGTCAGTTTTAACAGATACCAGGAACGCAACACACAATAAAGGAAACTCAGTGGTGATTTAAAACAGGTATTTATTGGGGGGAAACCGGAAGATTCGGGGGGAAAGGTAAGCGGAAAGAGATACAGAAATTCGAAAACAATTCAAATGATGGTGAATGACAAGTGTCACAGTTGCAATCGTCTGATCAGTTGCATACCATCACAGATTATAATAAATAAAGGTCCCTAAAATTAGCCTAATCCCGAGCCTTCCGTCAGGGGGGTTTCAGTGTTGCCCTACTTGTAGTAATGATATACAATTAAGCAAGAAAACGTAAGCTTTATGTACGTCTATGTGAACAGTACACTAAACTTGGCGCAGTTGTGTTGCAGTTCACTACATTGACAGGTAAGTCCGGTAGCAGGCTATTCTCTCTGTACTGTATGTCAGGGTGGGAAGGGACGACCGGGCTAAATTAGACACTGCACTGGAGCAAATGATCATTTCCCGTTCTCTGGTTCTCAATAGTTGATCTTCGGTGTTTGATCATGTAGCCTAGTCTTTCCCTGGAGATGGTGCTTGACAGCATAGTCTGGTTTTGGACTTCCGCTCGCGCTGATATTGGGTCTTCTGGTGTTTCTCGCGACGGTTGGGTTCAGGTGTTCTTTAGACTTTGCATACTTCCAAATGATTCCACTACAGACGACATGGGCTTGCTCTGCTCCAGTGGTAGTCTAGGCACCAACTCCGCCTCTAGTTCTGGCCCAACCTTTTATTTTTTGTAACCGTGCTCCAGCTCTCACCCAACATGGCATCCCCTTCTAACTCTTCCCTCAAAGAAACACTCCATATAGTTTAGCTCCTGGCGAATACGGTCCACCGGCAGATGGTGATGTTGGTATACAAATGCTGTAGAGCAGGGAACATTGGCATGTCCTTTTGGACATCCCCTCACACAGTCATAGTAGATGCAGTCCCAATTTGGAACAGTGGTCCAAAGGGGGGGGTCCTATAGCAAAATCTGACATTGATCTCAATTTTCAAGAGGTGTCACCTGCCCTTTTCTATCTACAACTGCCTTATATATGCTTCGCATAATATATATATATAATATATATATATATATATATATATATATATATATATATATATATATATATATATATATATATATATATATATATTATATATTATATATATATATATATATATATATATATATTTATATATATATATATTTATATATTATATATATATATATATATATATATATATATATATATATATATATATATATATATATATATATATCTTTGTGGTCTGCAGGTCACCAGAGTGAAGATAACCAATTAATTCTATTAACATGAATCTTAAAATGGAGTTGTCTAGGGTACGAAATATATTGCCAACTTGCTTTCAGAAACTAGAACAACCCTGAGCATTGCTTGTGTTTGGTATTTCAATTCCGCCCCATTAAAGTGAATGGAGCTGAGCTGCCATACCATACACAACCCATGTTGAGGGGAGTCACTTTTTATGAAACAAAGCAGCAGCGTTATTCAACTCTAGGATAGCTCCTTTGAGCTTAAAGCTATGATACCTCCCTATTCGATAAATTAGCACATACCTGTGAGAGAATACAAGTCAGTCATTTTGTATTCGCTAGAAACCATCTTGTCTTATAACTGAATGATGTCATAGGGTTCAGCTAACGCTGATGGGTGGGTAGGTTTCACATTTCTACACACACAGATGCGGCTCTTATTGGTGCACAGTAATTTCTTTGTTTGAGGTACTACATAAGCTGGTCACATGATGCAATAAAGCAGAAACTTTCAGTACACTATAGATGGTGTGTGCTGTATTGATTTCTCCAAGCGCTTATAAAACAAATCTTATTAAATTTGGAGTTCCAAGGGCATAGAAGCAGAGTACTTCGCTCACATACCCATCAACACCAATATATTTGTGTTTGTATAGCAACTTGATAGCAGAAACCAGTTTATTAGAGGACAGTCAAATTATTATACAAAGGCTCAGTTTAACAAGTTACCTTTTAACCCTGTCGCTGGAAAAGGTAACCAAGTGTCACTATAGTGTCAGATATGCAGTACAGCAAGCGGATCATGAAAATGAAGAAAATGCAGACAAAGGTCATTACAGCAGCACTGACTAAATCTGGCAGATTTTTCCTCACATCATTTACAAGACTAAAGTGTAAATCCATTTCCCAAAGAATACATTATTAAAAAGTGTCATGGAAACAAATCCATGAACCATAATAACAGGAAGTCTATATAGCCGTACATGTCTTTATAACGGTCTTTCAACCTGGGAAAATGGCAAATCTTTGCAGATGAATGTTACAGTTCACTTTGTCCCCAACTGACCACACATCGGTTTACTAAGTCTATGTGCACGCTGAGTATTTGGATGCAGAAATCTCTGCACCATTTTCGCATCTCTTGGCAGGAAAAGCAGCAGCAAAAACGTTTTTGCCGCATTTTTGCATGCATTTTTCACCTATGATTTTGGACACCAATGAATGCTAAAGAGATAGATTTAGACAGACATATGCAGACATACAGGTAGATAGATATAATTGCACCCCCCCACCACTCAGCTATTAGCCAAATAAATAAAAAAAAATGATGTGGGGTTCCCACTATTTTTGATAATCAGCAAAAGTAAAGCAGACAGCTGCAGGCTGATATTATCAGGCTGGGAAGGTCCATGGTTACGCAAGAGGTGCTAAAATCCCTGCAGTGCAGAATGTTGATACAATGTGTAATGTGTCTCTGCATAGTAATATGGTAAAATGCATAAGGTAATATATGTGCATAGGGTATGGTATAAGATAGGTTGCCCTGCAATGGATTTCAGGGCATGTGACAGTTGGCAGTCAGGATTAGCCCTTGGGGAGAGGAGATTGTCCTTTTTCTCAGCCCTGACTCCATCTTGTAATTTAGATACGGTTTCTGACTGAGAAGAGAGTAGAATGCTGGCTTAGGTGCAAGGCATTACCAGATATCATTATTAACTCCTGAACATCTGGAGCCGGCGGCTTGTTTTTGGTGCCAGAGTGAGCATCCATTTTTCCTCCGACGGGTGATACAGACGGGACGACAGGGTGCAACAATATGGCCTTGCCCAGGACTATTGACCTCTGGCACCTTATAGTTATTGGGCCCTTCCCAGCCTAAAATGTCAGCTTGCGGCCACTCCATATGTGGCGAATCACATTAGATGCACCAATTCTGGCACTTCACCTTGTCTTCTCCCAATTGCACTGGTGCAGTAGCAATAGTTCTTGGGGTTGATGTCAGCTATGTAGTGTCAACTGGCATGAAGCCCCATTTTTTGCGTTTTTTTTCTTTTTACTTACTGGGTTAGCAATGGGGTTGTCTGATAGACATCTGCCCATTGCTAACACCAAGGCTTGATGCCAGATGACACTACACAACTGACAACCCCAAAAACCATAACTCCAACTGCCACAGTACCAGGGTAATCGGGAAGAGCCGAGGCGAAGCGATAGAATTGGTGCATCTAATGTGATACTCCACTTCTGGGGCGGCTGCAGGCGAATATTTTTAGGCTGGGAAGGGCCCAATAGCCATGGACCTTCACAGCCTGATAATATCAGTCTGCATCTGTCTTTTTTTTCTTTTTTTACAAACAGCAAAGGTAAAACAAAGGGGTGACCCAGTTTTGTTTTTTTTTTTCCTTTTCTTTATTTTATCATAAAAAGATGTCCAATAAGCTCCAGAGAATGCAATTTTATCATATGTATGTCACTGTCTATCGCTCTATGTCTCATCAGATTCGGACAAAAAGACTTCTCCAATGATTAATGTAAAAATTCTTTATAGGTACATCAATTCAAAAGAGTTTTAATATACATACATGTACCATTTAAAAATCTGCACTCAAAAACGCAATAAAAAAATGCAACATGTGCACAAAGCCTTAAATGTCTCCAAAATCAACAAGGAAGAACAAGATTAAAAAAACAAAAAAAACGCAAAAAAGGGGACAAATTTATAAACAAAGTACAAAATGCTCAAAGTGAAATGTGAGATCCTGCATCTGAAAGGGACAGAAATCCAGCAGCATTATTAATACGGCTCAGACTGCGATCAGAGTAAAATGCATGAAGTATAGTCTATAGATCATGATCAGCTTAAATAAACAGAACATCTAAAACATCAGATCAACGTCATATGTAAAATGTGACTTAACAGTGAGGTTTCATTTCACAGCACCACCCTCAGAACAAGATATATACAGTGCCTTGCGAAAGTCCCCCCCCCCCCCCTGAATTCGCCCCCCCTTCCCTGAATTTTTCAACCTTTTCCCACATTTCAGGCTTCAAGCATAAAGATAAAATATTTACATTTTATGGTGAAGAATCAACAAGTAGGACACAATTGTGAAGTTGAACTATATTTATTGCTTATTTTAAATTTTTGTAAAAAATAAATAACTGAAAATTGGGGCGTGCAATATTATTCATCCCCTTTACTTTCAGTGCAGTAAAATCACTCCAGAAGTTCATTGAGGATCTCTGAATGATCCAAAGTTGTCCTAAATGACTGATGATGATAAATATAAGCCCCCTGTGTGTAATCAAGTCTCCGTATAAATGCACCTGCTCTGTGATAGTCTCAGTGTTCTGTTTAAAGATCAGAGAGCATCATGAAGACCAAGGAACACAACAGGCAGGTCCATGATACTGTTGTGGAGAAGTTTAAAGCCAGATTTGGTTACAGAAAGATTTCCAAAATTGTAAACATCCCAAGGAGCACTGTGCAAGCGATCATATTGAAACGGAAGGAATATTATGCCACTGCAAATCTACCAAGACCCTGCCGCCCCTCAAAAATTTCATCTCAAACAAGGAGAAGACTGATCAGAGATGCAGCCAAGAGGCCCATGATCACTCACTGAACTGCAGAGATCTACATCTGAGGTGGGAGAGTCTATCCATAGGAAAACAATCAGTCGTACACTGCACAAATCTGGCCTTAATGGAAGAGTGGCAAGAAGAAAGCCATTTCTCAAAGATATCCATAAAAAGTGTCATTTAAAGTTTGCCACAAGCCACCTGGGAGACACCAAACATGTGGCAGAAGGTGCTCTGGTCAGATGAAACCAAAAATCGAACTTTTTGGGCCCAATGCCAAACTATATGTTTAGCGTAAAAGTAACACAGCTCATCACCCTGAACACATCATCCCCACTGTCAAACATGGTGGTGGCAGCATCAAGGTTTGGGCCTGCTTTTCTTCAGCAGGGACATGTTAGATGGTTAAAATTGATGGGAAGTTTGATGGAGCCAAATACAGGACCATTCTTGAAGAAAACCTGTTAGAGTCTGCAACTCAGTCTCTTGATGTGCAAAACTGATAGAGACATAGCCCAAGCGACTGCAGCTGTAATCGCAGCAAAAGGTGGCGCTTTAAAGTATTAACTTAAAAAGGGGATGAATAATATTGCACGCCCCACTTCAGTTATTTATTTTTTACAAATATTTAAAGTAAGCAATAAATTTCGTTCAACTTCACAATTGTGTCCACTTCACCATAAAATTTAAAATGTTTTATCTTAATGTTTGAGGCCTGAAATGTGGGAAAAGGTTGAAAAATTCAAGGGGGCCGAATACTTTCACAAGGCACTGTATGCTTATAGATGAAATTACTAAAGAAGGGAAAAAAAAAAAAAAAAAAAAAAAAAAAAAAGAAAAAAAGGGTTTTGCTTACAAAACATTGAAGGGGAAAGATCGTTCCATAATATGAGAGAAAGGGGGAGAGGAGAGAGCGAGATTGGCGCTACTTACAAAGTCTATCTTTATCGTGCAGCTGAATAGTATTCCAATTCCGCCAGAGAATTGCAGAATATATATATATTTAAAATACAATTTGGGCAAACTGACGATACAGGCTATTATACTGTTAATAAAACACATAAAACCAAGGATTAGCCAACCTGTTCAAACACAGTAAAGCTACATTCTCACAATGACTTTTGATGAGTTTTTGATGTTGCGGAATTTCAGCAATTATGTAAATTAGATTACTTGCATTTTCCATTGCATTTTGTGTGTGCATTTTTTTAACTCGCGTTTTTGAAGCAGTGTTTTGTTTTTTTGCCTTTTGGTGTGTTGTGCTTTATATAAAGCCACTTTGTTTTTTATATCTCCTGATATTCGGCTTTAACCAAACTTTTTTTTTTTAATATACATACGTGCGGATTACATGTGAATTGTTTGCGTTTTCACAGCAGAAGCGCACTAATTTTTTATCTGTGGATTTTCCGCATCTAATATAAGTCTATGGGGAAACTGCACAGAATTTCTCAGCGTATCTGCAAGAGAAAATTACATGCTGTGGATTTGAAGCCTAGTTTACGCAAACAAAAAAAAAAAAAAAAAGTACAGTGGGCATAAGATTTCTATAAATAATATTTACTCATCTATATAGCGCTATTAATTCCACAGCGCTTTACATACATTGGCAACACTGTCTAAATTCCCTATCTGTATGTCTTTGGAGTGTGGGAGAAAACCGGTAACCCAGAGAAACACCATACAAACACGGGGAGAACATACAAACTCCTTGCAGATGTTGTCCTTGGTGGGATTTGAACCCAGGACCCAAACAGTGCAACACTACAGCGCTAACCACTGAGCGACCATAAATCCCATCCACTTTGCTGGAACTGTAAGACGCTGTTATTTTGACAGCAAAAATACGCAGCTCATTGTGGGAACGTAGCTTGTAAGTGCAGCCTGTAAGCGTTCTAACTTTGTCATTCAACGTCAAGTCCACAGAATGTATGTGTAGCACCCACGGGGCAAGGGGTTGAATACTAGTCACTGAGCCGGTGAGGTCAGGTCTGGGGATGTCACGGGTGGCCCTGGCCGGCTTCGTGGCCCCGAGATGTACACCAATAGGGGAATTGGAGATGGGACGAGGATGGGTGATTATGAGAATGTTGGGAGTTGTCTCGTGACGCCACCCGCGGTATGCGGCCAGGGATTAGCCGTCGCTGCGGTCGTAATCCTCTGGGGCGGATGGTGTCACAGCTAGGATAGTTCAGCTTCCCGCAGGTGAAGCTAGGCCCCAGGGAGGATGATGGAGGTAGTAGTGGCCGTTGGCGCCGAAGCGCGGGATGCCGACTACTTCAATGAGGGACTGACACAGCAGTTGCGGTTCAAGGTCTTTACTCACTGTCCGTGGGTTGCCCGGAGGTGCCAGTCTCTGCTGTGATGGGTCTCAGCCAATCTCTGTTAGGTTAGAGGTAGCCACCGGTGTTTGAAAGTGTCCTTTCCCAAAGGATGCCCTTTCAGAAGAGAGGAACCCAAGCTGAGCTTCCCGCTCCAAGCCTCAGGCTCCGTGAAAAAAAGAAGAAAGAAGGTGGTGTCGTGTTGCCAGAACTGAAGTCCTGACTTGACTGAAGTTTGTGTAAAAGTTGTCCCTACTTCTACCCCAAGTGGTACCCGCCCCCCAGGTGGTTGTCCTAGTGACCGGGAAAGTCCCATGCCTCGTGATGGCCACCCCCAGCCTACCCTAGTCCAGTCCCCAGTGGGAGGGTACCTAAGCTGTATGTAAGGTGAAATATGGAAACACCGGTGATTAACCCCTCCCTACTCAAGATGAATACTGCACCTTAAGTGAGGCGCAGTACCCTGTGGCGACTGAAGCCTCAGGAGCGCCACATATGTGGATTATTTGGTGCATGTTATGTACTGTAGTTTTGACATCACACAGCTCCAATTTTTGAAAGGACGATATGGGCACGTCCACATGCATTCCATGGACTTGTATGGGGATTACACACTTTGCACATATTGCCAACCATGGAACCTTTGAACGCTACTGGCTGTGAACAGGTTGGATAATCCTTGGAATTATGCGTTTATTAGCTTTATGTGCATATTTTGTACAAATATTAGTCTTTCCATCATTGTGTTATACATTATTTAAAGTTTGTTGAAGCATTAGCGGTCTCTTGCGGAACACTTAAAAGAAAACCTATTTTGTTTGAAAATATTCTTAAAGTCTCGCCCAACAAAAAATGATATATTTGCAGCAATAATGGCTGGGAGTGAGAGGAAGTTCTAATGAAATGTCTCCTCCCCATCACACAGAAGATTAGCCAAATAAAACGGGTCTTTAACCTCATAACGACGGCCGTACGACTTAAAGCGGCGGCAAAACAGGGTACTTATTCTGTTCCGCCGCTTTAAAGCGGCGGCCCGAAAAAACCCTGTAGCGCCCCCCAGCGACCGAAAATCTCGGGGGTTTCAGCTACCGGGGGTAGCTGAGACCCCCCAGATTATGAATCGGGGGTGTTTTTTTTGGACCCCGATCATGTGATGGCCGGTAAAACTGATTTCTTTTTCATCTGACATGATCAAACATGTCAGATGAGAAAGAAATCTAAACCCCTAGTGCCCCCAAAGCCCCCGGTACCGGAGAGTCCCCCCACCCCCACCGGACATCCAAAATGGCGCCGTAGCGCACAGAAAACTGCTGCCGGCGCCGGCTCTGCATTCATTTCCCTCCGATCTGAAATGATCAAACATTTCAGATCGGAGGGAAATGTCCTCCCCCTGACCCCTCCTCCGGTACACCGGAGATCTCTGGTCCCCAGAGCCCCCTCTGGTCTCCAGAGCCGCCTCCCCCCTCCGGAGCGTGGAAGATGGCGGCGCGCGGCCGCATTCATTCTGCTCTTTCTGCCGCATGTGACACGTCACATGCGACAGAAAGGTGTCCCCAGGTCCCGCTAGGTCACCCCCCGTCACCCCCCCCCCCCCAGCCCCCGGTCATACGTTACCTGTCTGGTGATCCGTCCCGCGATCACGCCGCCTCCTTCTTGAATGCTGGCGGCGCATGCGCAGACAGCGGCTGTCAGCTGGATCCCTGGGACGCTGACGTCGCTGCTGCACAGGCTGCTCCACTGTGGACCGGGGGAGAGTGAGTGTAGTAATCAGCAGTCTCTCCATGTGAGGAGTGTGGTCCTCACATGGAGAGACTGCTGTTCCAGAAAATGGGGGGTACGTTCTGTGAGCATGCCCCTCATTCTGGAATGAGGTTACTGCAGGTCACTCTGCCCTAAGTTGGACCGGGGCAGTGTGAGTGCAGTAATTCTCAGATTACTGCACCCACACTGCTCATGGAGAGCTTGCTCTTCCACAAAATGGGGGATACGTTCCCTGAACGTGCCCCCCATATTCTAGAAGATCCAGAGTCGGCGTGGGACCTCCAAAATGGATTACAGTGACCGGAATTTCTTTATTTTCAATAAATTGGGTAAAGAGGAATGTTTCGGGGAGTGTTTTTTCAAATAAATTTTTTTTTTGTCTTTATTTTTTTCTATTACTTACTGGGTTAGTGATGTCGGGTATCTGTTCAGATGCCGTGACATCACTAACCCCAGGGCTTGATGCCAGGTGACATTACAGCTGGTATCAACCCCATATATTACCCCGTCTGCCACCGCACCAGGGCGCGGGATGAGCTGTGGCGAAGCGCCAGGATTGGCGCATCTAATGGATGCGCCACTTCTGGGGCGGCTGCGGCCTGCTATTTTTAGGCTGGGAAGAGTCCAATAACCATGGCTCTTCCCACCCTGAGAATACCAGACCCCAGCTGTCCGCTTCACCTTGGCTGGTGATCTAATTTGGGGGGGACCCCACGTTTTTGTTTTTTTTTAAAAAAACGCTTGGGGAGCCCTCCAAATTGATCACCAGACAAGGTGAAGCTGTCAGCTGTGTTTTGCAGGCTACAGCTGTCTGCTTTACCCTAGCTGGCTATCAAAAATAGGGGGGACCCCACGTCGTTTATTTTAATTATTAATTTTTTGGGGGCCTAAATACAAGGCTAGGCAGCCTTTAGTGCCACATGAAAGGCACTAAAGGGCGCCAGCTTAGAATATGCAGGGGGTGGGACGTTATATATGTTTGACATGTATCCATTCATCCATTGACGCTTTTTAGGCTATGTGCCCATAATCGGGATTTGCAGAGTTTTGGGCGCAGAGTGTGTCCATAGTGTGTCCCTGTGTCCATAGTGCTGCGTTGTGCAGTAGAAGCACAGTGGAAGGATTTTTAGAAATCCCGTTCCCACTGTGCTTCTTTTCTCCGCAGCATAAACCGACCTGTGGCGCAGCTTCCCGAGCCTCAGCATGTCAATTTATGCTGCGGAGATGAGTGTTCTCTGCAGGTAGCATAGAGCTCCACAGCGGCCTGAACCCAAATCGTGGGCATGGGCAGCTGCGTTCTCCCGTGGACAACACTCACATCTCTGCAGGAGGCTGACACTGTGTACTAGACGCCGTGTCGCTGGATCATGGCCACATAGCCTAAAAGTGAGACATTTGTTGCTACAGCAACATTTTTGTGAAGTACCTGTGGATTCAAAATGCTTACTATACTCCTGAATAAAATCCAGTTTCCAAAATGGGGTCACTTGTGGGGGGTTTCTAATGTATAGGTACCCAAGGGGCCCTGCAAATGTGACATGGTGCCCGCAATTTATTTCAACTTTTCCAGAATTCAAATGGTGCTCCTTCCATTCCAAGCCCTCCCATTTATCCAAACAGAGGTTTTTGGCCAGATGTGGGGTATCCCTGTGCTCATAAGACATTGGATAACAACCTGTTGGGTCCATGGTTTGTTGTTGTCTCTTGAAAAAGTGAGAAATTTGATGCTGAAGCAACATTTTTGTGAAAAAAATGAAAATTTTCAATATGGCAACCTAAGCTTATCAAATTCTGTGAAGTATTCGTGGATTCAAACTGCTCACTATACACCTAGATAAAAGCCTTGAGGTGTCTTGTTTCCAGAATGGAGTCACTTGTGGGGGACCGCCACTGTTTAGGCACCTCAGGGGCTCTCCAAATGCAACCTGGCGTCCGCTATTGATTCCAGCCAATTTTGCAGTCAAATGGCAATCCTTCCCTTCCGAGCCCTGCCATGCGCCCAAACAGTTGATTTCCACCACATATAAGGTATCGCCAAACTCAGGAGAAATTGCACAATACATGTTATGCTGAATTTTTTCCTTTTACTCTTGTAAAAAAAAAAGCTACCTGGTTGAAATAACAATTTTGTGGTAAAATTTTATTTTTTTTTTCATGGCTCAACGTTATAAAATTCTGTGAAGCACCTGGGGGTTCAGGGTACTCACCAAACATCTAGATAAATTCCTTGAGGGGCCTAGTTTCCAAAATGGGGTCACTTGTGCGGGGTTTCTGCTGTTTAGGTACCTTAGGGGTCCTCCAAATGTGACATGGTGCCCGCAATCTTTTTCAGCCAAATTTCCTTTCCAAAATTCAAATATTGCTCCTTTCGTTCCAAGCCCTCCCATTTGTCCAAACAAAGGTTTCAGACCACATGTGAGGTATCACCGCGCTCATAAAAAAGTGGTTAACAAACTTTGAGGTCAAATTTTTGGAATTACCTCTTGAAAAAGTGAGAAAATTGATGCTAAAGCAACATTTTTGAGAAAATTATTAAAATTTTCAATATGACAACGTAACGTTAACAAAATCTGTGAAGTACCTGTGGATCTAAAATGCTCACTATACCCCTAGATAGAAGCCTTGAGGGGTCTAGTTTCTAAAATGGTGTCACTTGTGAGGGGTTTCTTCTGTTTAGGTACCTTAGCGGACCTGTAAATGCAACATGGTGCCCGCAATCTACTTCAGCCAAATTTTCTTTCCAAAATTCAAGTATTGCTCCTTCTGTTCCGAGCCCTCCCATTTGTCCAAACAGAGGTTTCTGACCACCTGTGGGGTATCGGCGCACTCATAAGAAAGTGGGGAACAAGTTTTGGGGTCCATTTTGTTGTGCTATTTCTTCTAAAAGTGAATAAATTTGGGTTAGAGCAACATTTTTAGGTAAAATTTAATTTTTGCTTTTTTTCATTCCACATTGCTTTTGTTCATGTGAAGCACCTGAAGGGTTAATAAACTTCTTGAATGTGGTTTTGAGTACTTTGGGGGGTGCAGTTTTTAGAATGGTGTCACTTTTGGGTATTTTCTGTCATCTAGGCCTCTCAAAGTCACTTCAAATGTGATGTGGTCCCTAAAAAAATGGTTTTGTAAATTTTGATGTAAAAATGAGAAATTGCTGATAAACTTTGAACCCCTCTAACTTCCTAACCTAAAAAAATTTTGTTTCCAAAATTGTGCTGATGTAAAGTAGACATGTGGGAAATGTTATTTATTAACTATTTTGGGTCACAGAAATCTCTGGTTTAACGGTATAAAAATTCAAAAGTTGAAAATTGCTAAATTTTCAAAATTTTTGCCAATATTCAATTTTTTTCATAAATAAACGCAAAAAATATTGTCCTAAATTTGGTACTAACATGAAGTCCAATATGTGACGAAAAAACAATCTCAGAATCACCGGGATCCGTTGAAGCGTTCCAGAGTTATAACCTCATGAAGTGACACTGGTCAGAATTGCAAAATTTGGTCTGGTCATTAAGGTGAAAATTAGCTCCGTCACTAAAGGGTTAATACACCCGGCTTCATACAGAGGCCTCAGGGTCTCGGGGGCAGAAATAAATCACATTTCTTCATGTTTTTATTCTTGTAGTATAAAATTCCCATGATAATGTGTAGGATTTAATTTCTAAGACTTCAGGACTTTCTTTAATATCCACATTATTTATTGCCCCTCGAATGAATACGGCTATTAATTTCACAAGGAAAAAAAGTAATTTTACCCTAAGAAGACCACACAGAATTCATTGTGCGATGTGAACCCCTTAACTATTCGAGGTGCAGGGGAAAAAAAAAAAAAAGAATCAAATCATAAGGGCCACATTGTCTTTTTCTTTATGGTCTCAATTAATTGGGTTCTTCCGCTGTTAAGTCTTGGGAAGCAGGTTTGCCCTTACAATTATTTTACATTATACAGATATGTTTATAGGAGAACACATGTGAACCCTCTAGAATTATCTGGATTTCTGCGGCTATTACTAATAAAACGTAGCCTTATTTCGTTGTCCATATATGTGACTTGGATAACAATGTGGCTACACTGTTTTATTGAGCACACTGAGTAAATATCCGCAATACAGTGAGACGTGAACCTCCTTTTTATGGACTTCTACAAGAGCTAATTAAGGAGCGGAGATTGACAGGGTGGGTTTTACAGGTGTTTTGCCCATTGAATTAAAAAAAAAAAAAAAAAAAAAAAGGCACACAAAGCCTGGTTACTGACAAATAGGTTCTTCTCAAGGAAGACTGGTTAGTGTTAACAATGGCTAAAAGCAAACAACTTTCAGTAGACCTCAGAAGTTACGTTTTAGGGACTCCTGAAACTAAAAAAGGCTGCAAAAGCTCTGAATGGCCAACAATTGGTGTTTAAACAAATTGTGTCACACGGTGTTCAGCTCTATACTCACCGAGTGTCATGGGGACGTCTGACATCCCACTATGGTTTCCCTGGTGCTTTTGAGTTGCAGTCAGACTCTGGCGTCGACCAGTTGTGTGCTTATTGGTGATCGGTCTAGCAGGAGTTAATTTCTGCTAGCCTGTGGAGTGCTCCTAGGGTCACAGAAGACCCATCCAAGATGCCTCCGCCCTTTAAAAGATGGTGGAGCCTGTTCCTCCATGCCGACTATAGCTTTATTTGCAATTCCGGTCCTTGTGCTGTGGTGATCTGTGCATTATTTGGTGTGTTGTGGAAATATCACCGTCGCCTGTTTATTTCCTCTCCGATCCTTTATTTCCTCATGAGCACATATTGTCTGCCTGCGTCTGCCTGCCTGCCTGCGTCTGCCTGCCTGCCTGCGCGTCTGTGGCGAGTTTGAGTTTTGTTTTTTCCCTGTCTATTTGTGTGATAAACCACTCCTGTCCCGACCCTCCCCGGGAGTGGGGGGTATAGACCAGATCTATTCATTATCTAGGGTTAGGAGGGTGGCCCAAACATTGTCAGCATTAGGCCTGTTTCACACGTCAGTATTTTGCATCAGTGTTTTATCAGTATTTGGATGCCAAAACCAGGAGTGTCTCCAAACACAGAACAGGCGTCAGTCTTTCAATTATAGTTCTTCTCTGTAAGTTTCACCCCTGGTTTCGGCATCCAAATACTGATGAAACACTGATGCAAAATACTGCCATGTGAAATAGGCCTTAGAGGTGTCTTTTGAACAGGTACAAGCAGGGCCCCCTAGCCCTAGGGTCAGTGGAGGCGCCCCTATTCTAAATTACCTTGTCACATTCTGAGACAATCTGCTACAAAAATGGTAATCATGAAAGAAAAAAATAAATTGGCCAATCTATTTTGCCTGTGACCACCCAGATGTCCCACAGACGTAAATGCCCTATAAAAAGAAGAGACAAAAGTAGAACCTTTTACCAGGACTGCTTAATAAGTCACAAGTTGGCTCAGTGGTTATGTTACTTTGCAAAACATCTGCATGGAGTCTATGTTCCCTCCATGTTTGAACATATCTCAGTGTAATCAGATTTCCTCCATTAAAAAAACAAACAAAAAAAAAAAAAACACAAAACAGACATGGACAGGTACCGACGTAAGAGATGACAATGTTTGTAGAGCGCTGCATATTGTTGGTGCTTTATAAATTAGTTAATGGGGAACTACAGGTTATTAAAAGAATGGGCAATTTACTTTCTTACTGAACTTTGTTTATTTGAATACATTTGCTCAGCATTATTAGCTTACTTTGATTTTATTTGTCACAATTAGGGTACTTTCACACTTGCGTTCAGTGCAGTCTGTCACTATGGAGAATAGCGCAGTCCGTTAACGCACTGCGCTATTCTCCATAGACTTGTATGGATGACGTACTGTAACGCAAGTGTCTGCTTTGTATCTGCTGGACGACGCAGTGTCGTTATTTTGACGCTGCGTTGGGCGGAATGAACGCAGCATGTAACTTTTTTTGAGCGGCGGAAACCTTTATTTTTCCCTACGCATGCTCTAAAAAAAAAAAAAAAAAAAATAATCACAGAAACTTTAATTTTGTTTCTCGGTGGCCAAACGTTCAGCTGAGCGCCCCCGACCGCCGGCTATTAAGAGCTCTCAGCTGAGCGCCCCCGACCGCCAGCTATTAAGAGCTCTCAGCTGAGCGCCCCCAGCTGCCGGCATGAGAGAGCTCTCAGCTAAGCGCCCCCGGCATGTGAGAGCGCTCAGCTAAGCGCCCCCGGCATGTGAGAGCGCTCAGCTAAGCGCCCCCGGCCGCCAGCATGTGAGAGCTCTCAGCTAAGCGCCCCCGGCCGCCAGCATGTGAGAGCTCTCAGCTAAGCGCCCCCGGCCGCCAGCATGTGAGAGCTCTCAGCTAAGCGCCCCCGGCCGCCGGCATGTGAGAGCGCTCAGTTGAGAGACCCTGACCGCCGGCTATTGAGAGCGATCAGCTGAACGCCCGGCCGCCGGGTGATCAGCTGATCGTTCACAATAGTCTGCTGCCGGTAAAACTGTAAAGAAGAAAAAAAAAAAAAGCTTTCCATTGTTTTGCAGCATCCGTTGCATCTGTCACACAACGCAATGCAACGGACGCCGTTCAACGCAAGTGTGAAAATAGCCTTAGACAAACGCAATCAGGCTACTTGTTATTGCAAACCAATGCAGAATCAAAGTAATTCTTCTTGCAACTTTAGGCCCTGTGCGCACTTACCGGATTTTGCCGCGGATTTTCCGCGGATTTGCTGCATGTTTCGCTGCAGAAAATGTTCATAACATCTCTGCAGTGAATCACCAGCAAATCCTATGGAGAAAAAAAATCCTGTGCGCACTGGGCGGAATTTGACAGCTGCATGTTTTGCTGCGGGAATCCCGCAGCAAAAACAAGTGCATGTCACTTCCTTTCCGCACATCGCTGCGGGATTTCACTCCATTGACTCAATGTTAATCATGAAATCCTGCAGGGAATAACGCAGCCAGCAAATTCTGTGCGGTTCACTGCGTTTTCCTGCGTTATTCCCTGCGGTATTTCGCGGTTTACCTCCGGTAATGTACATCGCTTGTCTGCGGTTTTGCAGGGAAGTGATGTCATTACAGGAAGAGGAAGCCGTGCAGAGTAAACACACACACACACACACACACACACACACACACACACACATCACAGACATAGAACACATAGACACAGACACATAGAACACACATAGAAAGAAAACGGAAATATAGAAAACAAAGAACGTGGGCTCCGCTGTATATTTACCTTCCAGCCGAGGTAAGCACACAGCGGCGGGCCGGTATTCTCAGGCTGGGCAGGGAGAGGGGCAGGGATAATGGCCCCCGCCTCACTCCCCCTCCGGCAGCCGAGAATATCAGCCGCAGCTGCCCCGGCACTGTCGCATGCATTATGCGACAATACCGGCGTGTCCTCGGCTCTTCTTGCCACCGTGTAGCAGTGGTGGCAAGGTAATACAAGGGGTTAATGGTGATGGGGGATCACCACCATTAACTCCAGGCTTGATCATGGCAGCGTCTATGTGACAGCTGACATGATCAACCCGTAAGTAAAGTGAATAAAACACACACACAGAAAAATCCTTTATTTTAAATAAAACCAACAAGCCTCGTTCACCATTTTATTAACCCCTCCCAAACAAAGCTCTGGCGTAATCCACCGCTCCGACATAATCCACAGCTCCGGCGTCCTGCACTGCTTACATCCAGCCGCGACTGTCACAGACACAGGCTGAATGCAGCAGACAGCAGAGGTAATTACCGGTCATTTCCCACGGCCGGTAATGTGAACTCACTGCCGACCGTGGGAAATGCAGCGATCTGTCATCTATCTCTCTATCTATCCCTCTGTCTATTCTTCTGTCTATCCACTATCAGAATTAAATGTATTTTTTTTTTTTCTTTTTTTTTTTTTTCAATGTGCTTTATTGCATTGAATGCAATAAAGCACATCCCAACCCGCACGCGGCAAAACCGCGAATAATACCGCGGTAAAACCGCAGCAAACCGCATGCGGTTTTCGGGTGCGGTTTCCCGCGGTTTTTTACCGCGGGTGCGGTAATCTTTGAGGGCATGCGGAATTTTCTCAAGAAAATTCCATTTCCCAGTGCGCACAGAGCCTTATAGATCTATCTCTGTATGTATGACACAGACTACATCCGATAGGTGGGGGTGTCCATGGTCTCAAACTCATGACCTATTCTACAGAAAAATCATCAATTGCTCAGTCCCATTATGTGTTTTAATAAAAATGATAGTGGGAGTTAAACCTTGGAAGGTAAAGAACATTTTATCCTTACAGGTTTCCAGACTTTGCCTCCTTGCATTCTAATGGTGAGACCTTGTTTTTTTGCACAAGTTACACCCAATTATGTGAAAAAAAAAAAAAAAAATCTTTTTTATTTTGTTAGAAAACATAGTCATGGCCAAAAATGTCGACACTCTTTAAATTAAACCAGAAAATAAGTTATTTCTCCAAGAAAACTGTTGCAATTACAGATGCTTTGTTATAAATAAGTTTATTTCGTTGATATATATATTGGAAACATACACCATATAAAAAGGCAAAATTGGACATAACTTCAAGAAAAAAAACAAAAAACAAAAATGGGCCCCTACAAAAGTGGTGGCAACTTTCCAAAATTGTGGGTGAACAACTTTGAACGAGCATCACATGCTTGAAACAAGCTCACCTGTGGCAAGTAACAGTTGTGGGCAATATGAAAATCACACTTGAAACCAGAAAAAAGTGGGGAAGTTGACTCAATCTTTGCATTGTGCGTCTGTGTGCGCCACACTAAGCATGGAGAACAGAAAGAGGAGAAGATAATGGTCTGAGGACTTGAGAACCAATATGGTTTTAAAAATATTTACAAATCTCAAGGTTACAAGTCCATTTTTAGAGAGTTTGATGTTCCTTTGTCCACGGTGCGCAAGATAATCAACAAGTTTACAACCCATTGCATTGTAGCTAATCTAAACAGTCCATATGAAGAGAAAAAGACATCAGCTCACCATTTCCAATACATGCGGGGTGAATACTTCAATAGGTGTGGTGCACAGATTCACAAGCCAGCTCCTGAGTGGTACAGTCCATGAATATATAACAAAAACCAGCATACGCAACTTGAAGATGAATTAAAACATGACATTTATCAAGATTAAGAGCGGCAGCAGCTTGAAACGTGTAGAATGGCTGAGGTCTATATATTTTATTATTCTGCTTTTAATGGATTAATAAACATTATGCTTTAATTCATTTTCCCGTTGCGGATGCTGGTTTTCATTATTTATTTATGGACTGTAGCTAATCTTCCAGGGCCTGGACGGAAGAGAAAAATTGATGAAAGGTTGGATTGCAGAGTAGTCGGCATGGTGAATAAGCAGCCTCAATCAAAGTCCAGAGAAATTTCAGCTGTCCTGGAGGCTCAGGGTGCATCAGTGTCAGCAAGAATCATCAGTTGACATTTGAATAAAATGAAATGCTATGGCAGAAGACCCAGGAGGACCCCACTGCTGACACAGACTTAAAAGCTAGACCGCAGTTTGCCAAAGTGTACATGAGTAAGGCAAAATCCTTCTAAGAAATGGTCATGTCCACAGATGAGACCAAGATAGAGCTTTTTGGTAAAGAACATCAGTCTACAGTTTACTGAAAACCAAATGAGGCCTACAAAGAAAAAAACAGTACCTACAGTCAAATATGGTGGAAGTTCAAAGATGTTTTGGATTGTTTTGCTGCCTCTAGCACTAGGTGCCTTGACTGTGTGCAAGTCATCATGAAATCTGAAGATTGCCAAATGATTTTTGATTGCAATGTAGTATCTAATATCAGAAAGCTTAGTTTATGTCCTTCTACAGGTCATGGTCTTCCAGCAGGACAATGACCCCAAACATACTTCAAAAAGCCCCCAAAAATAGATGGAAACAAAGCGCTGGAGAGTTCTGAAGTGGCAGCAATCAGTCCAGATCTAAATCCCATTGATGCCTGTGGAGAGATCTTAAAATTGCTGCTAGGAGAAGGCGCCTTCAAATATGAGACATGGAGCAGTTTGGAAAAGAAGAGAGGTCCAAAATTCCAGGTTAGAGGTGCAAAAAGCTTGCTGATTGTTATACGAAGCGATTGATTGTAGTTATTTACTTTAAAGGGTGAAAAAACAAATATTAGGTACAGGGAGCCAATTAATTTGTCAAGCCCAGTTTTCGTGTTTTGTGTGAAATTATGTCCAATTTGCCTTTTTCTCTGTTTTTGTTGTTTGTTTGTTTTTTTCTTCTTCTTGTGTTATTACAATACATACAAAGAAAATAAAAAACTGTGTAATTGGAATAATTTTCTGGGAGAAATACTTCATTTTCTGGAACAATTTCAAGGGCGCCGACATGTTCAGCCATGACTGTATTGCTAATCTTGAGACAGTTTAAGGCCCTGAGCGCACGCTGTGGTTCTTGCCGCGGTTTTGCTGCAGAAAATGTTCATAACCTTCCTGCAGTCCTTTCCCAGCAAAACCTATGGTAAAAAAAAAAAAAAATCCTGTGCACACTGCTTTTTTTCCCCTACAGGTTTTGCTGCAGAATTTCTGCAGCAAAAAGAATGAGCAAGTCACTTCTTTTCTGCAGGTACCTGCGGTTTTCTGCAGAGACAAAACCGCGGACAAAACGCTGGTGCGGTATTCTGCCAGAGGGTGCAGACTTTTCTTAAGGCCTCTTTCACACGTTCGTGAAAATCACGCACGTTTTTCAGGGATGTGTCAAAAGGTGCGTATTGCCCTCCGTGAGCCGTGTTTCTGGCACACGTGTGTTCTCCGTGTGTTATCCGTGATAATAACACACGGAGAACAGGAACTTTCTTCTCACCTGTCCCTGGCGTCGCTGTCCGTGGTGCTGATCTTCGGTCTCCAGTCCTGCCGACTGCCCGCTGCTGCTGCTGCTTCCGGCCGCAGTGGAGTGAATATGCAATGAGCATAATGAGCGGCAGTCGACAGCAAGTGACAGCAGCGGCAGAGACAGGAGGGCAGGAGAAGGTGACTAAAGTTTTGTTATTTTTTCCTCAGACACGTGTTTTCTCCGGTGCGTGTCACACGGAACACCTCCGTGTGGTCCGTGTGCGGGCCGTGTGACTCCCGTGATGCCGGAGAAAAACGGACATGTCTACGTGTGGAGCACATACACACGGTCCATGGCAGAACACGCACGTGAGCGCAGACCCATTCATTTTAATGGGTCTACGTGTGCCCGTGTCTCCGGTACGTGAGGAAACGGACCAAACACGTACCGGAGACAAGGACGTGTGAAAGAGGCCTAAGAAAAGTCCATTTTCTAGTGCACACAGACTCTAAAACTGCAGTTGTCAGATGTTTCTTTGTGCTCTCTAGTTATAGTGCGGCTGCAGCTGTGTATTACAGGCGTTACCTGCTGGATTGTGCGGGGAAAGGGGCAGGGTCCACAAAATCTACCTGACAAAAATACTCCAGATTCTGCTACAGCTCAAATTGCACATGCTCAGGACGAAAACCTAATAGGACAAAGATGGTTTTTCTCTACATCTTCAATGCTAGAAAGATCATTTTTGATTCAATAAGAACGAAATATAGTTGATCAATTGTTTCACTTACATCACCTGTTATTTTTTCCTTCTCACTTTCTTTGCAAAAGGAAAATGTAATTTAATATACATGCTGTGACAGACTTACATCTCAATCCAGCATGATTCAAGATACCAAAGTCCTGCCATCATCAGCAGATGTTACACATCTACATTGCAAATAAACATTCTCATACCAGCATATTCCCCGCAGATGATGGTTTATGAAGCATGCCATGTACACACTGACCATATGACGGAGTGCTAGGATTTCTTTATTGATCACACACTGCAGATATGACTAAAGTTAAAAGCGTTTTCCCCACAAAAAGTACATTTTAATCAATAGATCCTGGAATAATAATATTAATAATAAGAATAATTTCCACAATTGGATGGGTTTAAAATAAAAATGCCCCGTGCCCTGATAATCTTACATATGTGTCCCTGCTATGTACTGTGTAATGGCCGTGTCTGACCGTACAGGGACATGGTCTGATCATACCACAGCTCCTGGGCCGGGGAGGAAGTAAGAGAGTATAAAGACATTACAGTACAGGATCGCAAATAATTCTTGGAGATAAAACATTTGAAAAAATAAATAAAATAGCAAAATGTTTTGCCTCACAAAAAGAATCAGCTAGGATCCCATGCTGTAATGTGTGTATAACTTTATTGCATCCCTCCCTCCGGCCCAGGAGCAGTGGTATGATCACACCATGTCCCTGTACGGTCAGACACGGCCATTACACAGTACACAGCAGGGACACATATATAACATTATCTCAGCACAGGAACAATTTTTTTTTTTAACATATACAATTGTGGAAATTATTATTATTCCATGATTATTGATTAAAATGTACTTGTGTTATATAGTGCTGTCTCTTATAGTTCCTCCTTTATTATCCATAGCGTCAGCCAATACTACATTGTATCCCATTGTATTGCTACAAACAGTAACCGATGCCTGTGGTGTGATCTGTATTCCTTTTGAAGAGATAAAATATATAGAGGACAATGAAAATAAAAAAAAATCTCTCTCTCTCCATATCTCTATATAATTTTGACCTTCCTATGTTTCTGCCTCCCAAATACCGGTATGCACCTAAGCCACAGTGTTGATCACATGCAGTCATACGACCTCCCGATCAGGTGACTGGGGGCCCACCCAGTGAACTGCCCAGGGCTCTGTCTCCCCATGTTCCCCCTCTGGTATTACCAGGCATTGTAACCCTGCCTCTCCTGATCACCATTACATGTGAAGTCTAAAAATGCCCGAATGGTCAGTGTGAAAGTTGCAAGATTACAAAAATATATATTTTTGTAAATTATTATCTAAAGTTTATGATCTAGAAAAAAAAAAAAAAAAAAAAAAAAGGGCCCATGCAACACAAGTACCAGATTTAAACAATAGGTCATTTTCAGATGGCACATTCCCTGTATCCTTTTCTGGATAGTGGCCATACTCGTACGTCCAATGTCAGTCCCCTTCTTTGATGCAAGCTCAGGAGCACTGGCAGTCTTGCTCAGTCTGTACAGTGGCTGCGATCAGCCCGCTGCGGTTATCCTCTTAAGGCCATGTGCCCAAGGGAGAAAATACCTGCAGATTTTTTAGATTTTCCAGATAAATCTGCAGGTTTGCACAAGGACAGACACTCCCCATGTTATCCCATGGGATTAGGGGAGTGCTGCATCAATGCTGCGGTATTTGCGGCTGTGGAAAATGCTGCGCATTTCCCGCAGCTGCACGTAACTGCATGTCAATTATTCATGCGGAATTCCGGCCTTTCCACTATGGAGATAGAGGGAGGGGAGGGAACCGCAGGAAATCTGCACTGTTTCCGCAGGTTTAGGCTATGTGCGCACGTTGCGTAATTGCATGCAGTTACGCTGCGATCTGCGCCGCAGCGTAACTGCATGCGTCCTGCATCCCCTGCACAATCTATCGAGATTGTGCAGGAGCCGTGCGCACGTGGCGTATTAGAGCGTAGCGCTTCGGCTGCTGCCCGAAGTGCGCGTTCTAAGAAGTGACATGTCACTTCTTTCGTGCGCTCTGCATGCAGTCCGCGCTCTATGGCAGAGGCTGGGAGGGGCTACATGCAGAGCGCATGAAATCGGCTTTTGTTTCTGCAGCGATTTGAAGCGTACGTGTGCTGTTCAAATAGCTGCAGAAATTTCTGCAGGGCCAGTACGCAACGTGCGCACATAGCCTTACCGCAACAATTCCGCAGAAATACTGCATCAATAGATAGCTGCAGATTCCGGGGAGTTACTGCGTGAACCTGCAGAAAAGTCCGCAGGTACGTTCTCCCGTGGGCACATGGCCTAAATGTCGCTGTCAATCTCTGTTAGCAGCATTTAATGAAAGCAAATCAGAGGCATCCCATTCCAGTAGTTTGAGGTCATAGGAAACTGTTTTTCACTATTTTTTTTACTAAATACTGCTATGCTGTGATATTTAAGTACGGTATATTGTACAAGAAATCAAATACATCAAACAATCGCAGATTCACGTGCCATAGGTAAGAAGGGAAAATAAAAAAAAAAAAAAAAAGTGAAAATCAGCCCCTTTTTTACCCCATTAAAAATAAAGAAATCAAACCATAAACCTGTGGTATTGCGGCATCTGTAAAAGTTGGATCAAAATTTAAAAATTAAATTAACCATCAGTAAACACTGTAAAGTGAAAAACAAATCAAAACATTGAATATACCGTAATTACTTGAACCACTGAGCGGGTTGCATAATTTGCATCTGAATTGATGCGGCAATCATAATAAAAAAATCAATAGTAGTTCCAGGGTTTGGGATACCTGACTTTAAAGACATGTCAAAGTCATAATATTTGAGAAGAAAGGCTGGAGACGTAGGTGTGGTTCTCAATCAAATGTATTATGCTTATAAAATAAAAGGCTGCTTTCTTTAACTGCAAGCTCCCTGCAAGCAAGTGCATCAGTGATGGTGCCAAATAGGAATATATAATCATTAATAAACTATTTCCTCCTTACAGCGGACCTTCAGCAGGTCTGATCTCTACAGGGTCCAGCTCACAGATTCAGAGCACACTGATGGCTTTTTATACTAAATGAACACTTTGAAGTTGGAACAAGAGGATGCTGTTCAGAGATCCGGAGCCAAGGTCAGAAAAGGGGCCAGGAAAAAGGCAATATAAACTCAATAATTAGAACCGTTTCAGCTCGGTCAGGAAACGGTACAGTAAATACATCCATTACTCCATGGCATTCCATTCTATATATAAAAGAAATATACCATAAAACATGGATCAATATTACCATTCTACGAGAGGCGAGATGGAATGGAAAGAGAAGTCTCGCTCGTGGTAAACAGGAGAGCTATAGCGCTCACAAAAGAATCAGACAAGCGGCTATTGTAGCACTTTAGAGAATAAAATACAAGATTTCTACAGCTTTTAACTTAATGTATTTTACAGCAATTTGTTTAGTTCAATACAAATATTAAATATAATCCTAAAATTCTATAGCTGATATAATTAATACCAGAAAAAGTGATGATTAGTTGAAGGTCCATGTCCGTGTTGGGGCATCATTCATGGTGTAGAAACTTAAAACGACTGGTTCTGATCCAAAAAACATTAGAACAGGAGCAGCAAGCAGGGTATAAGGCCACGTATACACAATGAGTATTTGGCGAGTTTTAATCACAGTATTTGTAAGCCAAAACCAGGAGTGGGTAAAAGATGGTGCTACTTTACTTCTGATTGTTCCACGCCTGGTTTTGCCTTACAAATACTGAAGTAAGAAAAACCTTGTCAAAGACTCAACGTGAGCACATGGCTTAAAGAAGTTTTCCACTACTAATGTGACCTCCTTTCTTTTATCCCAACTCTTCCTAACTAACACTAATATACTTCCACTATCTACTCTGCTCCTGTAAGCTTATCTCTAAGAGGCATGTAAATAACTTTATAAATAAGGTATTTAGGAGCCTGTTAGAAATAAGCCCACAGGAGCAAAGTATATAAAGGAATGTGTTAAGGTACCGTCACACTTAGCGACGCTCCAGCGATCTCACCAGCGATATGACCTGGCAGGGATCGCTGGAGCGTCGCTACATGGTCGCTGGTGAGCTGTCAAACAGGCAGATCTCTACAGTGATCAGAAATCAGCCACCAGCGACCCATGTAACGACGCTGTGCTTCGTAACCATGGTACATATCGGGTTACTAAGCAAAGCGCTTTGCTTATAGTTACCCAATGTGTACCTTGGCTATGTGTGCAGGGAGTCAGCTTCTAGAAGCTGCGGACGCTGGTAACCAAGGTAAATATCGGGTAACCAAGCAAAGCCTTTGCTTGGTTACCCGATGTGTACCTTGGTTACCAGCGTCCACAGAAGCCGGCTCCCTGCCGCCTGCACATTCAGATCGTTGCTCTCTCGCTGTCAAACACAGATGTGTGCTTCACAGCGGGAGAGCAACGACCAAAAAATGGTCCAGGACATTCAGCAACGACCGGCGACCTCACAGCAGGGGCCAGGTTGTTGCTAGATGTCACACACAGCGACATCGCTAGCAAGATTGCTGTCGTGTCACAAAAAACGGGACTCAGCAGTGATGTCGCTTAGTGAGACGTGGCCTTTAGTTAGGAAGAGTTGGTATAAAAGTAAAAGGGGGGTCCCATTAGTAGTGGAAAACCTTTTTATGATAGAACTTTTTTTTAAGCAATTCTTGCACTATTTGAAACCCTCCCAAAACAATCATACATAAATCAGCGACATAAGCCCTATAAGAAGAACAACAACAATAATAATAATAATAATAAATCAAACTGTGTCAAGAACCGGATTCCACTCAGGATCATTATTAGACAAATGGAAGGTATAAGTAAGACGATATTCACATGTCCAGTAATCATCTGGAAGAACGGATCAAGCAGCAAGCCACTGACACAAAAAAGTTGTGCAGACATAGCTTTTAATAAATAAATTCTACTGGATCTGTTTTTTTCTTAACAATGATCTGTGGTTTGTTTGTTTTTTTTGTTTGTTTTTTTTACAGTTACATGTATGGAAAACGGAACTGCTAATTAGCAATCCGTTTTAGATCATTTGAAAAGGATCCGTTTTTTGCTTACTGGATCAGTTTCAAATGGAAGAAAACTGTTGACTATTTAACAAATCTGCTTGACGTAGGTTTTAATGTTAAGATTTCTACTGGGTCCAGTTGTTTAACATTAAAGTCTATGACAAACGGATCCGTTAAGCAGTCAATCGTATTCTTCCATTTAGAAATGATCCGGTAAAGAAATAATGAATCCTTTTTAAATGAAAGAAAAATGGATGGCTAAGTAGCAGATGCATTTTTCATAGACTTGAAGATATAACACAGAACACTTAAAGCGCACCAATCACCAGGATTTTCCTATATAACCTAAAGCCAGTGCTATACTGGCACTATTATGCTAATTCTATACAGACATTTAGTTGTCAGCTAGGATGTATAGGTTTTGAAACACAAGCAAGTTAAGTTTGTAAAATGAGCAGCTTTTGAGTGGCAGCAGCTGCGGATAATTGGGGTGGATTTTGATTCCCATCCCCCCTGACTGTTGTTCCTGCCCCTGTGAGTGATTTATGCTAATTCTATTATAGAACTGTTTTACTAAATGCTAAAAGGACCTGTGCTGATGTCATACTCATGTGACAAGAAGGGGTGGGGCCTCAGACAAGATAGCTAATAGCAGGAAGAAATTGTTTTTCTGTTGGCTGAGGCCCCGCCCCTTCTGGTCACATGGTTATGACATCAGCACAGGTCCTTCTAGTCACTTAGTAAAGCGATTCTATAATAGAATTAGCATAAATAACAGATATGGAGAGGAGACAGACAGGAGGGCGGGAATCACTATCAAACCCCACACCAGCTATCAGCTGATAGGCAGCTGCTGCCACTCAAAAAGCTGCTCATTTTACAAGCTTTACTTGCTTGTGTTTCAAAACCTTTACATCTTACCTGACAACTAAAAGGTATGTCTAGAATCAGCCTGATAGTGCCAGTATAGCACTGACTTTAGGTTGTATAGGAAAATCCTGGTGGTTGGTGTGCGAAAAAACAAATACAGTAGAAATTTGTTTAATTTTTATTTTTATTTTTTTTTAAAAAAGGTGGACATCAAAGTTATGTCTGTACAACTTTTCTGTTAACAGATTGCTGTTGGATCCATTCTAACGGATGATTGCTGGACATGAGAATGTAATTGTAGATAAACCTACCGTAGTTAGGCTAACAATTTATATTCAACATAACTCATTATCACTATTATGCAGCACTCTTTCATGTAATTTTTCTGAAAAGCTAGCTGTTTAAGCCTTTTATCTGCAAAGCCTTAACACTTTGATTCTGTAAAATACTAACAATGATTGTGCTTGCTTCCTACAAGACATTTCTCAAGATTTCCTGTCCAACTTAGATTCTGTCATGGTTGCCAAACGTTTGTTACTTAGTTTGAAATGGTATTTACAGACAAGACCTGTGAAAAAAGGCAATTTGTTTAATGTTTTGTACGGCCCGCATAACATCAATGTAAGCACTGTCAGAATAACACAGACGTAAGTGCCCTTCAGGTCCTGTGACCTGGAGATAAAATATTCATGGATACAGTACGATAAATGCTGGAAATGTGGAGCCACCCAATGCTGGAGTAACCACGCTGGTTTTATTAAGAGGAGAAGTTGGGGAGAAGGAGAATTCGTGTTATACAAATTGGGGTGTAGCAGGGTAATTTGGAAAACTTGAAACATTTTGAGCAGAAGCCCAAGGTTCATCTCATTGTCAGCCGCCTTCCAATCTAATGTATTTTGTTTGTACTATCATACTTTGCTCCCACGATAGGTTTTTGTTGCGATGGGTTTTTTTTGTTGCAACTATAAAGAAATTAAATGTTTATGACTGGTATCCATGACAGATAAAACCTTTTCAAAAAGTTTTCTGAGTTTTTTAGCTATTTAATTTAACCTGTAAAAAAGAAAAAAAAAAATTAAAATAAAAGCGCTCACTTTTCACTTCACTGCTTTGTACTCCTTGAACTTAACTTACTCTATTTGTTGCATTTATCATGGATACATGACCTGCTTTTAGTGATGGAGATGTTACGTGGGGTATTCTCTGTAAAGTAATGGCCCCAATTTATGGGTTTCTAATCTATGGCGCATGCTCAACCACTTGATCAGCAATCTGAATATATGCTAGTGTGCATGTGGCCGACGTCTGTATATTGTTTAGGGCATCACGGGTTCTGTACTTTTCAATCCATTGCTAAAACTACAAACCTGACCCCCCCCACAGGAATTGAAGGGGCATCAAACCAGAAATGGCCAGGCAACAGATGAACTTATAAAAAATAAATCACAATATATAGCAACTGTATTTCTTGTTCCTTGAGGGGTAATATTAGAGCTGAAAACTCCTTTGCCTGCGCCTACATTTATATTGAAAAAGGCAATTGATATATTTTACTGTCAAATAGATAATCAAAAGTGAATCTTTGCAATCAATAGTTCCCCTAATATTAAAAAAGATGAACAAGAACAGCCTGTATTCAGAATATCTATATCTATTACCCTGGATTTCTAGAAATTCAGGAAATCTACTGTGATATAGCTTGTCAGCTAACATTATATATTCAAGCTTAAAACCCTTTTAGGATATGCATCTCAGTGTGCAAGTGCAAATTTCTAATTTAGAACTCATGGGGAAAAAATGTACAGTACAGACAAAAGGTTTGGACACACCTCCTCATTCAAAGAGTTTTCTTTATTTTCATGACTCTGAAAATTGTAGATTCACATTGAAGGCATCAAAGCTATGAATTAAAACATGTGGAATGAAATACTTAACAAAAAAGTGTGAAACAACTGAAAATATGTCTTATATTCTAGGTTCTTCAAAGTAGCCACCTTTTGCTTTCATTACTACTTTGCACACTCTTGGCATTCTCTTGATGAGCTTCAAGAGGTAGTCACCGGAAATGGTCTTCCAACAGTCTTGAAGGAGTTCCCAGAGATGCTTAGCACTTGTTCGCCCTTTTGCATTCACTCTGCGGTCCAGCTCATCCCAAACCATCTCGATTGGGTTCAGGTCTGGTGACTGGAGGCCAGGTCGTCTGGTGTAGCACCCCATCACTCTCCTTCTTAGTCAAATAGCCCTTACACAGCCTGGAGGTGTGTTTGGGGTCAATGTCCTGTTGAAAAATAAATGATGGTCCAACTAAAAGCAAACCGGATGGAATACCACACCTCTGCAAGATGCTGTGGTAGCCATGCTGGTTCTGTATGCCTTCACTTTTGAATAAATCCCCAACAGTGTCACCAGTAAAGCACCCCCACACCATCACACCTCCTCCATGCTTCACGGTGGGAACCAGCCATGTAGAGTCCATCCGTTCACCTTTTCTACAAAGACACGGAGGTTGGATCCAAAGATCTCAAATTTGGACTAATCAGACCAAAGCACAGATTTCCACTGGTCTAATGTCCATTCCTTGTGTTCTTTAGCCCAAACAAGTCTCTTCTGCTTGTTGCCTGTCCTTAGCAGTGGTTTCCTAGCAGTTATTTTACCATGAAGGCCTGCTGCACAAAATCTCCTCTTAATAGTTGTTCTAGAGATGAGAAGGTGTGTCCAAACTTTTGGTCTGTACTGTATATATTTTTTTTTTCCCCCATAAATTATCAAAATATCACCCAAGTGCTCTTTATTTTTATTTTTTAGTGTCATGGACAGGAGAAGATTAAAAAAAAATATTTTTTTTGCAGAAAAACATGGCGAAATGATGATAGAAACTGACACATGGACTGCAAAAAATGATGAAAATCAGAGTTAAGAAAGGAGCACTAATCAAAGTCAGGTTTTTGTTGTATTAAAAAGAACAAATCAAAATGAGGCCAAAACTCTAGGATCTTGCTTTAAGAAGACACTAGGCTCAACAGTCTAGGATCGTGGTCTGCATTACCGCACTGTTGGAAATGAAGCAGCGTGAAAAGTGTTACTTTGAGAGTGTTTTGAAGAAGGAAAGCTGTAAGTGACGGAAGTGAAGGAAGATTGCACTCGTGGCCAAAAGTTGAGGAGACTGACAGATTTTGGTTTTCACAGTTTTGCTGCTTCCGTATTTTTAGCTCTTCGTCAGATGTTCCTATTTACAGAAGTACAATCATCAGCATGTCGTGAGTTTTAAACTTAATGTATTTGTCAACAAAAGTTTTATCTAACGACGTTCTATTTCCAGCACTGACCCTTATTTCAAGACTCCTACAGTTGTTCTTTGTAGTCAGATATCAGCTTTTGGGCTAAATCCTGATTAATGACAACCCAATCTTGGCTAAATGAGTACTTGGAATTTAATCACAATATCTGCTTTTTCCTTTGTCCACCCATTTTTTGAGAATTGACCATAGGTTCTCAATGGAGATCTAGGGATCTGATGAGCTTCAGGCCATGTTTTGTACACGGAGCCACAAAAGTTATCACTTTTGGCTTGTGGGATGGTCTGAATCATGCTGGAAAAATTGTTGTTCATCACCAAATTACTCCTGGATAGTGATGAACAAACTGCAAGGTAAGCGTAACGAGCATTTTGAAGCCCGGTACTTGTTTAGGCCTGTTTCACGTCAGTGATTCTGGTATATTTGTGTTTTGTTTTTGTTTTGTTAATACGTACCAGAATCACTGACATACGCAGACCCCTTCTAATCAATGGGTCTGCGCACACATCATTGATTTTTCACTGTCAATGTCCCCGTGCGGCGTACAAGCGGGTCTATGATTGCCGCATGGAGACCAGTCCATTTTTTTCTGGCATCGCTGATGTCTCATGGACCACACTATGATGTGATCCGTGAAATACATACCAGAAAAAAAAAAAATGTACATTGAAAATAAAAAACAATTTTTCAACTCACCCATCTCCAGCGATGCTGTGTGCAGCCTCTGCTCTCCGCAGCTTCCTGGAACGGGTCATTATGGCATGCATATTCAAGAATGCAGCCAGAGCCGACCCGGAAATAGCTGCAGAGGTGAGAGACAGCGGCGGCCGGATGCTGCAAAGATGGAGACTTCAGCACCACGGAAAGCAGGAACGGGACAGGTGAGTATACATCCATATGCAATCACGTATCACGGATTGCTCATGGACAACCCACATGTGTTGTGAATCACAGCACACAGAGACCCATATGCGTTTTTTTTTTTTTACACATCAGTGAAAAACGTCTGTTTTTCACTGACGTGTGAAACAGGCCTTAAAGAGTATAATGGAAGTCAATGGGGAACTCGAGCATTTTTCTGGAAACATTAAATATCTCTCGATATCAAATATAGCACATGGTAATTTCCCATTTTGTCAAAAAACCATGAAAAAAATTCCTATATTAAAAATATCAATCTTTATTAGTCAATTTCTAAAAAACTGTCAGTGCAGTCAAAAGAGGAATAGCCACTTAAAAGTGGTTGGGCGGGTGAAAAGGGGGGAGACACGTGCGCCAGATGCCGAAATTGAGGATGTAGGCAGTTGAGGGGGGGCCTATCCTAGCCCTATGAGTTTCCCCTACCTACCAGCGGAGTGTAAACACCCTAATACTCGGTGCCCCCGCTCCTCGGCGGCTGTCCCTTACTATCCCTCCAACCATAAAACCACCATCACCAAAAAAGTGTACGTGAAAAAAAGTGCAGGTCGAAAACCTAAAAAGTCTGGTATGCAGTTTAGTTAATACATATGAAATCAAGTAGTTCCCCTATCAGGGTGAAACATAATGGGTGATCATGCGGGCCGGCTGTTTACTATGCGCGCATCCCCCACCCATCACCCCGCCCACCTGTCAGCGCCGCCTTCAGCGCTACGAGATGATGGGCAGGATGATGGGTGTGCATATGAAATGAGTGGGCCCACGTGGTCACGGCGGGCAGCTACAGCCTGCTCATGCCCCCAATGACACGCTCCACCGCAGCACCCTCATTCCCCGCAGCCCTACATTCAAACTATAAGACGCACCCACCACTTTCCCCCAACATTTGAAGGGAAAAAAGTGCGCCTTATAGTCCGAAAAATACGGTATACGGAATCTTCTCACATAAAACTATGTATCAATCTACTCCCCTGCTGTATAACATGGGGCCTGCAGATTGTCCTGCATTTTCACAGTGACAGGTTCCCCTTAAACTTGCAATGAAATAACACCTGTGATTCACTCTGATCATTTCCGGTACATGTGTTCATAGGACACAGAATCAATGGAACAGCATTATATGTGGCTCTCAAGGAAGCAAAGCTTCCCATTCATTCGCATGTCAAGTGACTTGGCTTTCACAACTGCTGCGCTTTTCTAGCTGTGTTTGTGAAAGCCATTTCATCAGATTGGCAGGGTCCTTACAACAGAAAAGAGCAATTTTTAATTGCATGCACCACCTTGATTGATGTTAGCTTCTTAGAGAAATGCTGCGCACAAAGCAGGCAACATTTTTAATTAAACTGTTGATCAAAATTGAAAAGTTTTTGACAAAGAGAAAAATAAGTACATTCTAAAAAGCTTTAAACTGTATCATGTGTTACAAATAATTAAAACTATTTGTTAATCCTTACATAATTAAAATAATCCCTTTAAAACCATGTATTTTACTAATCCCTACTTGGCCTCGAATTATAGTCTGTTCAAGTGCAGGCCTGCTTTTCTACCCGATCCCAACTGAAGGTGAAGCCGCAGCATTTCAGAGATTCACAGACTAAGCACAGATCCTCCGAGATGTTTACTGCGGCCAGTGAAGTATACAGCAGACAACTTAATGCTAGTCGCAATACAGAGGAAGTATATATGGAGAGGGCAGTAATACGGGACGGACAGTAATCCCTTCACAATATAGGCCATGGTCTACACCAGTCCTAGTCTTCAATAATCCAGCAGGTCACTGAGTCAGGATTTCCCAGGTGTTGTACAGGCAGTCTCATCATTGCATTAGACATTTCATTTGGTCCTTACCGGAAGCTAGGAGTGAATTAATTATGTACAATTAGACTGCATAAAACACATGGTTACATAGGTTGAAAAAAAAGACCTTAGTCTATTTCAGCCACCTTCCACGAATTACATATTTTGTCACTAAATCATTTATAACCGATAATGTGGTGTATACTGAGGAAATCATCCAGCATTCACTCCGAGTGGAAGAAAGGCGACTCCGGCAGCTAAATAGGAAAGGGTTCTTTACAGTTAGAGCAGTCAGACTGTGGAATGCACTACCACAAGAGGTAGTAATGGCAGATACTATAATAGCTTTTAAAGTAGTCTGCCATTACTACCTCTTGTGGTAGTGTATTCCACAGTCTGACTGCTCTAACTGTAAAGAACCCTTTCCTATTTAGCTGTCGGAATCGCTTTTCTTCCACTCGCAGTGTATGCCCCTCTGGTCCTTAGTATTGTCTGTGGAAGGAATACTTCATGTGCCAGTCCTTTATATTGACCACATGTTTTTATTTATAAATGAGATCTCCTCTGAGATGTCTTTTCTAGCTAAACAAATCCAACTTTTTCATCCTGTCATCATATGGGAGGCCTTCCATTCCTGGTATTAGTCTAGTTTCCCACCTTTAAACGGACTAACATCTGAATATCCTTTTTAAAATGTGGAGCCCAAAGCTGGATCCCATATTCCAGATGTGGCCTTACAAGTGATTTATAGAGGGGTAACAATACGTTGGGATCACGGGATCTAATCTCTCTTTTTATACACCCTAATATCTTTTTTGCTTTAGCAGCTGCTGCCTGATGTCACAAACCACCGGGGGGGTCACTCAGAAATCCCCCGCGCTGGCTACCAGTACGTCACACTCGGGGGGTAACAAGTGGGGGTCACCCCTCCTTTATACCTCCCGACCGACAGACAGAGCACGTGACGCGCTCTCTAGCGCCCCTCTTATAGTCAGGCCAATTATGGAATTGCCCGACAATAAGCAAGGAGGCCGCTATACTACTTATGCCGATTATTGAAGGGTCCCCGGTGAGAGTAAGGTATATATTCCCCCGACCTCCGCGGGCGGAATATATAAAATCTCCCCGAATCTCACTGGCCTCCCCACAATAATCCTTGGCACAATTCGCTGCCACCAACCGATTTACGGTAACTATTAGCCGAACACACAGACGTGGGATTCAAGATCGAGATAACAGAACAGCCCAAGATTAATTATATAATTTAATCAGCCTAAAGCACACTAGAAACTACAATATATACAATAGGGAATCTACAGAATATACATATGTCAGAGTACAGTTACAGATAAAGCATGGTTTTCAAACAGGTATGCAATTCAATCAGTTACCTTGTGCGTCTGGCCACAGGGGGGCGCTGTAGACCAGGTTTCCAGGAACTCCCACAGATGTTTCCTACACGTGCCCCCAGCGAAAGAACACTGGAAAATGGCCGAAGTAGGGTTATCAACCTGGGCAGATCCAGGTCCCCTCCTACCTTAGTGACCTCACAGGGAAGCACTGCTCCACCCCTGGCTTGAGTTATGGACAATCCACAACATGGAATATGGGCCATAACTTTGCCTGGGAGCGTCGTAGGCGGACGCCAATGCTCTCATTGTGACAGTTATGAATTTAGCCACAGAACGAGGGGACTCATGACCTGTCTGCCAGTTCCCCATTGGCTGATATCACGCCTGGGGCATTTCCCAATGTCCTGCTCCCATAAAAAGGGTGTGCCGGCATCGTCCGCATGCGGAGACACCATTTTTATGGTTGCCATATTTATCGGAAATATGGCTTGCGAGATATGAACCATTTTTTACTGGAGTCGTTCTGTCTGGCTATTTCCATAGCCTTGCTAACTAGCTAGCAGCCCCCACTACAGGGTGACGGCAGGGAGTCATCCTGTGTCCATTGTTCCCACACCACCTCATTTCCATATCACAGGACATGGCCATGGAGGTGTAAGTGGAACACTGAGAACAAGAAGGGAGGGGGCACTGCCAGGGAGTGATGAGGGATTATGACTGGAGTCATAATTCATCTTCATATCCTGGGATTTGCCTCACACCTCCCCCCTTTTGAGGGCGCTAGGGGGCAGCACACTCCGGTGTTCCCCCGTGCGCCCGTCCGCGACCTCTCCTTGTCGGGACAGCCCGTCTGCGTTACCGTGGTCACGGCCCCTTTTGTGGCGAATGGTGAAGTTGTATTGCTGGAGCGCAAGGCTCCATCGCAACAATCGCCCATTCGTCCCAGAGACGGTGTGCAACCAGCTGAGGGGATTGTGGTCCGTCTCCACGATGAAGTGGCGCCCGTATAGATAGGGTTGCAGACGCTGCAGGGCCCACACTATGGCCAAGCACTCCTTCTCCATCGTGGAATAGGCAACTTCCCTTGGTAACAGCTTCCTGCTCAGGTACAAGACTGGGTGCTCTTGGCTCGCAGAGTCCACCTGGCTGAGCACCGCACCGAGGCCGAAGTCACTGGCGTCGGTCTGTACTACAAACGGCCGCGTGAAGTCGGCTGCCTGTAGCACGGGCGGGCTGGACAGGGCGTCCTTTAGGGCCCGGAAGGCTGTCTCGCAGTCCATTGTCCAATCGACTGCAGAGGGCAGCTTCTTCTTGGTGAGGTCCGTCAAGGGCTTTGCCAGGCTACTATAGCATGGAACAAACCTCCTATAGTACCCAGCGGTCCCCAAGAAGGACATCACCTGCTTCTTGGTCCTGGGGGTGGGCCAGGATGCGATGGCTTCCACTTTCTCAGGCTCGGGCTTCAGTGTTCTCCCACCTACCCGGTGACCGAGGTACTGGACCTCGCTCATGGCCAGCTGACACTTTCCCGGCTTGATGGTCAAACCTGCCCGGTGGATCCGCCTGAGCACCTGTGCTAGATGCTCTAGGTGGTCCTCCCAGGTGGGACTGAAGACGGCAATGTCATCTAGGTACGCGGCCGCGTACCCTTCAAGTCCCTTGAGCAGGGTGTTGACCATCCGCTGGAAAGTGGCAGGGGCATTCCTCATCCCGAATGGCATCACCGTGGACTCGTACAGTCCAAATGGGGTAATAAAGGCAGAGCGTTCCCTGGCCTTGCGAGTCAGGGGGATCTGCCAATATCCCCGGCTCAGATCCATGATGGTCAGGTACTGAGCCCCGGCCAACTGATCGAGCAGGTCATCGATGCGTGGCATTGGGTACGCATCGGCGACCGTGACCGCATTGAGCCCCCTGTAGTCCACGCAGAACCGAGTGGTTCGGTCCTTCTTAGGGACGAGGACTACAGGCGAGGCCCAAGCGCTGTTGGATGCCTGGATCACCCCCAGCTTCAGCATCTCGTCAATCTCCTGGCGCATGTGTTGCTGCACCTCCAGGGAGACCCGATATGCTGAACGCCGGATCGGGGGATGATCCCCAGTGTCCACGTGATGGACAGCCAAGTCAGTCCTTCCGGGCTGGTTGGTAAACAACCCCCGGAAGGGGAGGAGGGTGGCCCACAGCTGGGACCGTTGGTCTTCCAAGAGCTGGTGGCCAACCTCCACATCCTCAATGGATCCGCCTGCCCTAACCTGGGCTAGCATATCCAAGAGGGTTTCCGCTTCTCCCTCCTCGGGCAGGTTGCACACGGGGAGCGCACATGCCTCCCGCTCATGATGTGCCTTCATCATGTTCACATGGAAGGGCTTCCGCCTTCCACGGGCAGGGTCCAGGGTGACCAGGTACGTTACAGGGTTGAGCTGCTGGTACACGAGGTATGGGCCTTCCCAGGCTGCCTGAAGCTTGTCCTGTGGTACGGGGACCAGTACCCACACCTTTTGACCCACTTGGTAGGTCCTCTCACAAGCGTTCTGGTCGTACCAACGCTTCTGATCGGCCTGGGCTTGAGCCATATTGTCGTGTACCAGTTGCGTCAAGGCCTGCATTTTGTCCCGGAAGCGCATGACATACTCGATAACCGACACTCCAGGGGTGGCCAAATCCCCTTCCCAAGCCTCTTTCACCAGAGCCAGGGGGCCCCGCACACGTCGCCCGTACAGGAGCTCAAACGGTGAGAATCCTGTTGAGGCCTGTGGAACCTCCCGGTAAGCAAATAACAGGTGTGGGAGATACCGCTCCCAGTCACGCCCATGGGAGTCGACCAACATCTTAAGCATCTGCTTTAAGGTGCCATTGAACCGCTCGCACAGGCCATTAGTCTGTGGATGGTACGGGCTGGCCACCAGATGTCGCACCTGGACTTGCTTACAGAGGGCCTCCATCAGCTGGGACATGAATTGGGTCCCCCGGTCAGTGAGCATTTCCTGGGGAAAACCCACTCGGGAGAAAATCTCCAGCAATGCGGTGGCCACCTTGTCAGCCCGAATGGACGACAAGGCCACTGCTTCTGGGTACCGGGTGGCATAGTCCACTACCGTCAGTATGAAGCGTTTCCCGGAGCTGCTGGGGATGGCCAGCGGGCCGACCAGATCCACAGCCACCCTCCTGAAAGGCTCATCGATGATTGGCAGAGATACCAGTGGGGCTTTGGGGCGTGGCCCCGCCTTCCCCACTCTCTGACAGGTTTCACACGAACGGCAGTAGGCAGCCACATCGGCCCCCATTTTTGGCCAGTAGAAATGCTGGTTTAACCTGGCCTTGGTCTTAGCGATCCCTAGGTGTCCGGCCATCGGAATCTCATGTGCGATCCGCAACAACTCCGTCCGGAACGGATAGGGTACCACCAACTGTCGGTCCCTGGGCCACGCCTCCGGTGAACCCTGCTGGACCGTGGCCCGGTACAGCCGTCCTTGGTCCCAGACCACTCGCTCCGGGTCCGAGTCCGAGGGAGGCTGGGCCGCCTGCTCCTTAAGAGCTTTCAGGCTGTCGTCAGCTTCTAACGCTGCCTGAAACCCCTGACTAGATGTGGCCAGAATCGACGAGACTGTCACATCTTCGGTCAGTACCCCGGGACCTGTGTCCTGGCCTCCACCTGACTCGGCTGCCACTTGGTCAGAAGGGGAAGAGCTATCGGACCTCCGGGAGGCCCCTTGGCTTCCAGCACTCCCACTGCGGGTGACAGCGGCCACAGCCGCTGCGACCGTGGGTCGTGCCTGCTCCTCCTCCGTTCCTGACCAAGTCGCCGGTTCAGGCAGACCTACCTGGCTTCCTGACACCCCGGTTGTGGGGGAACCATGCACCGAGATCTTACCTGGGAGCACTTCCGCTCCTGGACCGGCCCCAATCTCACCTGCCTGTTCCCCTCCTGCAGCAACAGAACCCCGCTGTGAAATCTCTGGGGACCCCACATTTGCTGTGGTAGCCCCCACCCCACACACTGGTCCTCCCCCTGCAGCACCCTGCTCTCTGCTTATCCCTGCAGAGGGCAACAGATCCCAGCTCACAGGCTGATTACTTGTAGAGGCATTGTCACACCTTTCTCTGACCCCCTCCCCTGTCACAGCTGCAGCTGTGTGTGTGTCTATGGTGTCTATGCAAGCAGAAATATCAGAGTTCACTCCCTCCTCCCTTACATCATTCATAGATAACACATTAACATTGTCAGGAGTCATGTCAGTACTGGCTGAAGGTTCAGCCCTTGGGGGGGGCCCAAACTGGGAGGTTATCTGCCCCAAATCTGTCCCAAGTAGCACGTTTGCAGGGATCCGATCAGTTACCCCCACCTCCCTCACCCCCCGCCCTGCGCCCCAGTCCACATAAATGTCAGCAACAGGCAGCGCCGGGTCAATGCCTCCAATCCCGGAGACAGCGAGGGTTTTTCCAGGGATCAAGTCTTGGGGGGACACCATCTCAGGCCGCACCAGAGTCACCTCCGAGGCGCTGTCTCGCAGTCCTATGGTCACAGACCGGCCGACGGTGACAGGTTGGAAGCTGTCCAGGGACCTACCACCACCCCCACCCACACAATACACCTTGGGCGGCCCTTGGGACGGGGACGGAGCCGGGGCCTTGGGACGCTGAGGGCACATGGCCTTGAAGTGTCCAGGTAGGTTGCACTGGTGGCACCGTCTTGGTTCTGCCACGGGCCTGGAGAGGGGAGTTGAGGGGGACACCCCCTGCAGTCTAGGGGCAGGTGGGGCAGTCGCAGAGTTCATCTTACCCCCTCTCCAGGTGCTGCTGGTGGCCGCTCTCCTGGCCTCAGGGGCCCGGTTGTTGGTGTAGTCATCGGCAAGGGCAGCTGTAGCCGTGGACCCCTTTGGCTTCTGGTCTCGGATGAACTGGCGGAGATCCTCAGGGCAGTTCCACAAGAGTTGCTCCGTGATGAACAAGTCCAGGATCTCCGGTCCGGTGGAAAGCTGCAGGCCTTGGGTCCAGTGGTCGGCAGCTCGGGCAAGTGCCCGCCGGTGGTCAGCCCAGGAGTCCTTTGGTCCCTTCTGTAGGCTCCGGAACTTCTTGCGGTAGGACTCTGGAGTGAGGTTGTACTGTTGGATCAGGGCCCGCTTGATGGTGTCGTAGCCCTGATCTGCCTCAGCAGGCAAGTCCCCAAGGACATCCAGGGCCTTACCCCTTAAACGGGGGGTCAGGTATTTGGCCCACTGGTCCTTGTCCAGATGGTGCTGCAAGCAAGTCCGTTCAAAAGCAGTCAAGAAAGAGTCCAAGTCTCCATCCTTCTCCAGCACTGGGAAGTCCTCAACACGGACCTTTGGAAGTTTGGTGTCTCGAAGGTCACGTGTGGCTGATGAGGGCCGGAGCTGAGCTAGCTGCAGCTGGTAGTCACGGTCTGCCTGTCGCTCTCGCTCTCGCTCTTCACGCGCTGCCTGCCGCTCTCGCTCCGCAGCCTCACGCTCTGCGTGCCGCTCCGCAGCCTCAGCGTCACGCGCTGCCTGCCGCTCTGCCCTGCGCTCTGCCAGGAGTTCCTTGTAGCCCTTCTGGTCTCCAGCCTGGAGAAGGGCCATAGCCATTTGAAGAAGGCTATCCGAGCCTCCCAGGCTCGGTGGAATGGCACGTGGTGATCTGCGGCACGCTGCAGAGCTAGGCGATTCACTGTCCCTTTCAGAGCGGAGGGCTGGCATCTGGCTCGTTGAGGACCCTTGGGTGAGCTGCTCCTCATCTTGTCCAGCAGTGCCAGGTTGTGCAATGTCCTCTGCAGAGCTGTTTTCTGGCGTCGAGCTCCTGGAGAACTCGTGGGCAACCTCCTCATTGCTGTCCACAGCACCGTCCTCCCTCTCTTCGGCTCCTGCCTTAGCATTGGCCAGTTGCATAGCTCTGCTCCTGGTGCCATCAGCCATTCTTGCAGACTTTTGGTCACTGACACAGAACTGACACCTGATGCCTCCACACACCTTACAGTATCTGCACTCTGACACTCTAGTGTTGAGCTAGTCTGAAGACCCCAGCAGCCACAGCTGCTGCAGGCAGTCTTTAGTGTCTGGGAGTATGGGTCTCACACTCACACACACTATTATCTCGATCCCACCGCTATGCCACCAATATGTCACAAACCACCGGGGGGGGTCACTCAGAAATCCCCCGCGCTGGCTACCAGTACGTCACACTCGGGGGGTAACAAGTGGGGGTCACCCCTCCTTTATACCTCCCGACCGACAGACAGAGCACGTGACGCGCTCTCTAGCGCCCCTCTTATAGTCAGGCCAATTATGGAATTGCCCGACAATAAGCAAGGAGGCCGCTATACTACTTATGCCGATTATTGAAGGGTCCCCGGTGAGAGTAAGGTATATATTCCCCCGACCTCCACGGGCGGAATATATAAAATCTCCCCGAATCTCACTGGCCTCCCCACAATAATCCTTGGCACAATTCGCTGCCACCAACCGATTTACGGTAACTATTAGCCGAACACACAGACGTGGGATTCAAGATCGAGATAACAGAACAGCCCAAGATTAATTATATAATTTAATCAGCCTAAAGCACACTAGAAACTACAATATATACAATAGGGAATCTACAGAATATACATATGTCAGAGTACAGTTACAGATAAAGCATGGTTTTCAAACAGGTATGCAATTCAGTCAGTTACCTTGTGCGTCTGGCCACAGGGGGGCGCTGTAGACCAGGTTTCCAGGAACTCCCACAGATGTTTCCTACACGTGCCCCCAGCGAAAGAACACTGGAAAATGGCCGAAGTAGGGTTATCAACCTGGGCAGATCCAGGTCCCCTCCTACCTTAGTGACCTCACAGGGAAGCACTGCTCCACCCCTGGCTTGAGTTATGGACAATCCACAACATGGAATATGGGCCATAACTTTGCCTGGGAGCGTCGTAGGCGGACGCCAATGCTCTCATTGTGACAGTTATGAATTTAGCCACAGAACGAGGGGACTCATGACCGGTCTGCCAGTTCCCCATTGGCTGATATCACGCCTGGGGCATTTCCCAATGTCCTGCTCCCATAAAAAGGGTGTGCCGGCATCGTCCGCATGCGGAGACACCATTTTTATGGTTGCCATATTTATCGGAAATATGGCTTGCGAGATATGAACCATTTTTTACTGGAGTCGTTCTGTCTGGCTATTTCCATAGCCTTGCTAACTAGCTAGCAGCCCCCATTACAGGGTGACGGCAGGGAGTCATCCTGTGTCCATTGTTCCCACACCACCTCATTTCCATATCACAGGACATGGCCATGGAGGTGTAAGTGGAACACTGAGAACAAGAAGGGAGGGGGCACTGCCAGGGAGTGATGAGGGATTATGACTGGAGTCATAATTCATCTTCATATCCCGGGATTTGCCTCACACCTGACATTGACTGCTGCTGCTCAGCTTATTTGTAACCAGAATCCCCAAGTCCTTCTCCTGTTCCATAGAGGTTGTTTTTTTTTTCTTTTTTTAACATGGCTTTTTGGTGTGGATTCTTTGGTATAAAGGCTGGAGTCATACTTGCAAGTGACTCGCGCGAGTGTCTCATCACCCGGCATGGCCGGCTGCTCTCCGGACAGGAGCGTCTCCGCTGCATAGAAATACATGCTGCTGACCCACTCCTGTCTGGAGAGTGTGTGGCCGTGACGGGTGATGCCGATGCGAGACTCGCAAAAAGTCACTCACAAGTGTGACTGCAGCCTAAGTCCCAAAATCAGCTTGCAACAAGCCTCCATTAATTTGAATGTGAAACGTGTCTTTAGTGCACATGTAGGGTTTTCATAAAGTGTAACTTTAATTGCAGTTACACTTTTGAAAGAAACGCACCAAAAATTACACCTATCCATACTCTCCATGTTGTAACAAAAACTACGCTGGAAGAAAAAAAAAAATATATAAACTCGTCAAACATTGTGTGATCAAATAAAAACTCACCAAGAACCACATCAAAAGCAAAAAACAAACAAAAAACCCACTTAACATGATCTAAGGCAAACAGTTACACCATGTCTCCACTATGCAGATGATAACATATACTGATAACTGGATTATTATACATTTGAATCCCATATTCAAAAAAAATAAAAGCCTGGTCACTGTATATTTTTTGTCAGGACAGAAAAAGTCCTGCCTACTACATTTCTGTCCTGGCCAGACCTTCAAGCTCCAGTGCTACACATCACTGTGCAACACAGTACAGAGGGGAAGTGAAAGTGAAACAGAAAACCTCAAAGTCCATCAGCTCATAGCTACTCTGGAGAAAATAGCGAGAGCAGAACATGTAAAAGGTAAAAACGTATAGCTTGTTTTTAAAGGTTGATATTTGCCTTTATCCTTACTACTTTCTTTTCCATATAGTTTCCGTTTTGATTTTTTGGGGATGGCATGGAGAGCAATGATGCATTATTAGTCTTACAAAAAAAAAAAAAAAAAAAAAAAACACACTACCGGGTCCATCTTAAAACAACAGGATCAGTCATATAATCCTTTATTGTGAACAGAAACTTATTACGTTTAGTAACTTTTCAGTTTGTTTACCTGCTGCAATTTATAGGTGTTTTCCAGGCTGAGAAGAAAAGTCTGAAAAATGTTGAATCATGGCGGCGTGTGTACATTGTTACAAATCGCCAAGTAAGTAAGTAGGGTGTCACATTACCACATGTATACCATTGGCATAGTTACAGTCACATGCCTACTACAATTCTCGAAAATGTTCTATTGAGCCCAGGAGTCTTTAAATAGGCACAAGTAAGAAGTATGAAGAGGAATAGAATATTTAAAAAAAAAAAAAAGTAAAAAATATATATAATGTGAGAATACAAAATATTTTCTGCATGCTTTACTACTGTGAGAGTACAAATTATTTACTATATATTTATAACACATACATATATATGTGTGCATGTATATATATATATATATATATATATATATATATATATATATATATATATATATATATATATATATACATATATTTTATATATACACATATATTATATATATATATAAAAATAAATATATATAATACACACTAATATATATATATATATATATATATATATATATATATATATATATATATATATATATATATATATATATATATATATATATATATATATAACCAAGTTTTCTTTTGTATATGAGGAGCAAGATGGAGTTTTAAAGCCTGCAGCTGGCGTCTGATATATATTTCGGTTTGTTTTCGGATTACTGCTACATATCAGGAAAAGTATGCGTACCCAAGGACACCACCTGCAGACTGATACAAAGCGATGGAATGCAGATGTGATACAAGACTGGCTATCTGTGTAAGTCCAAATTCAAGGCTGAAGATGTTACGTGCAGGAGACATTGCCAGAGATGGAGTCGGAAAATAGGAGGCGCTGAGAGGAATTTCCAAAATAGATAAACGTCACAGACTTTTTGCATATATTTTAATATAGCGAATGGCATACATAGGAATTTTACTAAAAGATTAACCCATTCCTGTTCTCTATAAAAAGATTGTAAAAAAAAAAATAAACCCGTGCTCTTGTGCACCTACCCTCACTGAGAGAGGGTTTAAGGCTATGTGCGCACGTTGCGTCCTGTCCCTGCAGAAATTTCTGCAGCAATTTGAACAGCACACGTGCGCTTCAAATCACTGCAGAAACACTGCATAATGAATGCAGTGAAAAAGCAGATTTTATTCGCTCTGGATGAAGCCTCTCCCATAGACAGAGCGGGGGCTGCATCTAAAGCGCATGGAATAAGTGACATGTTGCTTTTTAGAACGCAGCGATTTGGCAGCATGCAATTCGCTGTGTTCTAAAACGCAAAGTGCACATGGATTACGCACAATCTTCATAGATTGTGCTGGGGACGCAGGACGCATGCAGTTACGCTGCAGTGCAATACAGGGCTGTGGAGTCGGAGTCGGAGCTCATTTTGGTGGAGTCGGAGTCGGTATAAAATGGACCGACTCCTAAAATATATAATAAATTGGGGACAATAGTGCAATGAATATTTTTTCATAGGAATTTGGGAAAGTTATGAAATGTCCTATAAATGTCTGTTCTATTTCTGATCTAAGGCTACATTCACACACAGCGATTTTGCTGCGTTTGAGGATACGTTTTTCAGCTGCAAAAGCAGATCAGCTTTTTAAAAAACCGCATCATCTGAAAGGTTTTTGAGCTCATAAATAATGCTTTCAATAGCAAAAGCAGATTAGAAAAACACCACAAACTGACTGCTCATTCTTTGTGAGGATCCTTACAAAATGATGGGTCTGAATGTCCTATCTTTTCACCCATTGCCTTTGCTGGGATGCCCAGAGTCACTGCATTTCACTGAATTATTTTGCCATCAATGCTTGATATGTTTGTAACAAGAAAGAAATTGTTAGCAAGACACTGGCAGTAAAAGATACTAAAGCTCATCACACCAGCCAGTTTCTCCAGGCCTTAGTGGAAAAAGTTCTGCAAGATTAAGAAGAAAGAAAAAAAAAAAAAAAGGAGGTTCTTGCTATTGTATCGGCCAATGCTTCAAACATGATAAGTTCAATTACACTGATGAATGAGAGTAATGAACAACAGCTAGAAGAAAATTTAGGATTCAGTATGTGTGAGATGGAGCCACAGTGGTGTTCATGTAACTGAGGAACAAACAGATATTATAACAGAACAACAAAATGATACTTTAGGATTAGATGATCTTGTTGAAGCTGCTTCATACAGTTTCATATTCATCACATGCGCTGTGTTGTGCACACGCTGCAGCTGGCAATAAGAGTCTGCAAGAGGGACCCCGGTTTCACACATCCAGCTTTTCGCTGGTTTGGCGGATGCGGCGCACTCCAGTACAGTGTATACAGTACAGTGGCAGCGCGACAAACGCCGATCACATGACAGCATGTGACCCGGAGGTTGTGGCACTGCCACTGCACTGTATCGCACTGTACTGGCGTGCACCGCATCTGCCAAACCGGCAAAAACCCGGATGTGTGAAACTGGGCGGACATGCTGGAAATCTGATTGGAAAAGTGAGGAAGTTGGATATTGCTGCCAGAACCTCTAAAATTGATTCCATCTTGAAGAGACATACTGGGAAAGGGGCAATTGTTGATCAAGCCACTCGGTGAGGCAGCACTTATTTAATGACTGAGCGATTGCTTGAACTAAAATAGTTTTATAGATATGGCAAACTCTCAAGTAACATTAAATGAAGGTCAATAGACACAGGTGGCTGAATTGAAGGAATTGCTTAATCACCCATTTACTGTGACTAAAAAATTACAAGCTGAGGATTTAACGCCTGGCATTTTCATAAGGGAGTGGAAGAACTTGGTATTTTGCCTGTCCCAAAGAGGAGGTTTAATCCCAGATGGCATTTCTGCTTCAATGAAACAGAGAGAAACAGCTATTGGAAAATAAAATTCTTCTGGCAGCTGTTTATGTAGACTCAAGTCATCGTATACTGCTTGATGATCAACAGCTTACTAAAGGAAAAGAAGCTTTGAGTGAGGTAGCAGTTAGGATGAGCGGCTACAGGACTGCCAGGCGCAAGAGAACTTGAGGCCTGACAGTGCTACTGCTGCCAAATCTTCATCCTGATCAGATGAGGAGTTTAACTTTGACAAGTATTTGGATTACATGGAGCAGGCAAAGCGTTGCCGCAAGGAAAAAGATTTCACTCCGTCTCCTATAGCAGCAGATTGACCAGATTTCAGTAATATTTTTCACTTGCTCTCAAAGAAATAGAAAAATTAAACAGTTCATCAAAACTGACTGTGCATGAGGCAATTCCTTTATACCCGGAAAGTGTTAGAGATGTTGCCCATGTGGTTACGGCTTTACCTCCAACCCAAGTTACTGTAGAGAGGTTGTTCTCCAGCCTTAAAATTATTAGGTCAGATTTGAGGTCATCTATGAAGGAGGATCTGATGGAGGCAATTCTATTTCTTAGAACAAATTCATAGACTGTACAAATGTTATTTAGTAGGTTTTTGTCGCCACTTACATAGTGTAATATATATATAACACTATGTACTACACTATGTAAGTGTCAAAAAAATGTTTTGGACCAAAACATACTCAACCAAAACATACTAAATAATAACATTTAGTATAATGCTTATATTTAAGTGAAAAATGTATTGTAGTGCAATGTGAACATCAGACATTTAATCATTTTTATGATACAATATCCAAGATATTTAGATAGAACATAAACTATATTTATTGGAATACAACTTTAGAACACAAAAATCGAATAAATTGTAAACATGAAATACAATATGTAATATATATATTATACATATACACACACACACACGATATATATGTAATCTACTGTATATTACATAGTGTATTACATATTTACAATTTTACAGTTTGTGTTCTAAAGTTGTATTAAAATAAATATATTTTATGTTCTATCCAAATATGTCTGATGTTCACATGTTCATGTACTACAATAAATTTTTCACTTAACTATAAGCAATATATGTAGGAGTCGGATTCGCGGAGTCGGTGCAAGGGAAATTGAGGAGTCGGAGTCGAAGGTTTGGCTTACCGACTCCACAGCCCTGGTGCAATACGCAGCGTAACTGTATGCAATTACGCAACGTGGGCACAGAGCCTAAACCAGATATTTGTTTGGTCTAAATTCCTTTGCCGGCACTCAGTAACTATTAATCAGAGATTTCAGCAGACATTCACCGTTAAGAAGGTGATTTCCGAAACTATGGAATTTCTCCTTGACAATATACACACCCCAATTTCACAGGGCATTATGACAGTGCGCACCACAAGGCCATGAACCTGAGTATTAAAGGGAACCAGTTAGCTGCCCTGCAAAAAAAAAAAAAGACAGGTGGTTGTTTAATAAGCTGTAGAGAGGCGGACAGTAGCTCCCATGGGCACAGAGAAATCTGTGAGCATAGGCTGCCATTGCTCATGATAGCACAGGTCCTATTTACACATGATGATGCACTGCTGAGTACCAGGATTTTTTTGTAACTAAGCTAAAAAGATCATTTTACCAGATAAGCAAGTGTTTTTCTCATTCGTCAGGGACCGGAAGCCCATTGCCATTGCACGATTAACAGGAACGAGCAGTCCTTGGAACATCCATTCCTCATAATTGTGCAGCGTAAATGTATCATTGCAAGGTATGGTATGGTCTGGTCTAGATTACTTAAGTATGCTGGGGTATAAACAGGTTGCTCCCCACTCTTAGGCCCTGTGCGCACACTGCGTTTTTGCCACGGTTTTTGCTGCAGAATTGGTGCGGTTTTTGTTCATAAGCTTCATGCAGTTCTTCTCCAGTAAAGTCTATGAGAAACCCAAAATGCTGTGTGCACGTTGCTTCTTTTTTTCTTACAGGTTTTGCTGCAGATTTTCTGCAGCAAAAAGAAACAGCATGTCACTGTATTTCTGCGTTTTTCCCTGCGTTTTGCCATTGACAATGGTAAAAAAAAAAGCAAGGGCAAAAACGCAGTAAAACCGCACCAAAACGTGGTAAAAACGCATCCGTTTTTGGTGCGGTTTTCCGCAGGGAGGTGTGTTTTTCTGCCAGAGGGTGCGTTTTCTCCTGGAGAAACAAATCTGCAGTGTGTGCACATAGCCTTAAAGGTTTTTTTCAGGGACTTTATATTAATGGCCAATCCTAGGAAGGTCATCAATATCTGAACATGTGGAAGCCACACCTGCCACCCCCGGCTGATGTTCCCAGTGCCTGCCGGATGTGCTGTGTTGTGAAGCTACACAGCCAGGTACCATTGTTGCAAATAGGGGGCAGATGTGCAGTACCTAGTTGTGGCCACTATTCCACTGACACACCTGCTCAGGACATCTGACTGCTACCGGCACAGAGAACAGCTGATCAGCCGGAGCGTTGGGTGTTGCACTTCCAGTGATCAGATATCGATGACTATCCTACCGATAAGCCATCAATCTAAAAAGGTATAGACAACCTCTTAAAGGGAACCTGTCAGGTCCAATATACACCCAGAACCACGGGCAGGTCTAGGTGCATATTGCTAATTCCTGCCTTAAGGCTATGTGCGCACTTACCGGATTTTGCCGCGGATTTTTTGCGGTTTTGCTGCATGTTTCGCTGCAGAAAATGTTCATAACATCTCTGCAGTGAATCACCAGCAAAACCTATGGGCAAAAAAAATCCTGTGCGCACTAGGCGGAATTTGACAGCTGCATGTTTTGCTGCGGGATTCCCGCAGCAAAAACAATTGCATGTCAATTCTTTTCCGCACGTCGCTGCGGGATTTCACTACATTGACTCCAATGTTAATTGTGAAATCCCGCAGGGAATAACGCAGGCAGCAAATTCTGTGCGGTTCACTGCGTTATTCCCTGCGGTATTTCGCAGTTTACCTCCGGTAATGTACATCGCTTGTCTGTGGTTTTGCAGGGAAGTGATGTCATTACAGGAAGAGGAAGCAAAGCAGAGAGTAAACACACACAGATCACAGACACACAGACATCACAGACAGACACATAGAAAGCAAACGGAAATATATAAAAAAAAGAACGTGGGCTCCGCTGTATTTTTACCGTCCAGCCGAGGTAAGCAGACAGCGGCGGCCCGGTATTCTCAGGCTGGGGAGGGAGAGGGGCAGGGTTAATGTCCCCCGCCTCCCTCCCACCTCACACAGCCGAGAATATCAGCCGCAGCTGCCCGGGACTGTCGCATGCATTATGCGGCAGCACTGGCGTGTCCCCGGCTCTTCCTGCCGCCGTGTAGCAGTGGCAGTCAGGGTAATACAAGGGGTTAATGGTGGCGGATCGCCGCCATTAACTCCAGGCTTGATCATGGCAGCGTCTATGTGACAGCTGACATGATCAACCCGTAAGTGAATAAAACACACAGAAAAATCCTTTATTTTAAATAAAACAAACAAGCCTCGTTAACCCTTTTATTAACCCCTCCCGAAATAAAGCTCCGGCGTAATCCACAGGTCCGGCGTAATCCACAGGTCCGGCGTAATCCACAGGTCCGGCGCTGCTTACATCCAGCCGCGCCTGTCATAGACACAGCGCTGAATGAATGCAGCAGACAGCAGAGGTAATTACCGGTCATTTCCCACGGCCGGTAATGTGAACTCACTGCCGACCGTGGGAAATGCAGTGATCTGTCTTGTCTATCCCTCTGTCTGTCTTGTCTATCCCTCTATCTAATCTTCTGTCTCTATCTATCTCAGAGTGAAATGACTTTTTTTTTTTTTTCAATGTGCTTTATTGCATTGAATGCAATAAAGCACATCCCAACCCGCACGCGGCAAAACCGCGGCAATACCGTGAACAATACCGCGGTAAAACTGCAGCAAACCGCATGCGGTTTTCGGGTGCGGTTTGCCACTTTTTTTTACCGCGGGTGCGGTAATCTTTGAATACCTGCGGAATTTTCTTGAGAAAATTCCATTTTCCAGTGCGCACATAGCCCGGTCCCTATATACACTAGCATAGATAAAGAGATCTTTAGAAAAAGTATTTCTAAAGATATATTTTATCATATGCTAATAAGGCCAGGGACTAGTTCCCTTTAAACTGCATTTTGAAGAAAGACATCATCGATCCTTACTGATAGAACTGAATTTAGGCATGTTAACTAGATAAATTACTAAACAGCATAGTACAAAGCAACCCCAGTAAGTGACATCTTTAGAATCTGGGTCTGTATCTATTCATCATGCTGCTCTCAGAATATATGGCAAAAACCTGGTACAGAATCCCTTTATAAAGCGTCAGATTATGCTTTCCATGCGTCCAATTTAAGGATATGGAAATTTGAACCCATTGAATTCATCTTTGAAGTAGATCAAAATATGTAGGAAGCTACAACATTAGTTTTGCTTGACCTGTAATCGGAGCGCTGCTTCCAGCTCATATTTGTGCAGGTTCTAGAACTTCAGCTCATAATTTAGTGACACATTAGGATTCAGTTTACTTTCCTAATCACAGTGATAGATCAGTGTGGATCCCATGGTGTTTATTGTCCACAATTATGGATCCCCTATACTCTGGAACGCTCTACCCCAGCATATCAGACTCTCGCCTACCATGGAAACCTTCAAAAGAAACCTGAAGGCCCACCTCATCCGACAAGCCTCCAACCTACAGTAACCCACAGTCCAGTAGACCACTGCACAACCAGCTCTGTCCTCACCTACTGTATGCTCACCCATCCCCTGTAGACTGTGAGCCCTCACAGGCAGGGTCCTCTATCCTCCTGTGCCTTGTATTGTTCATGATTATTGTACTTGTTTTTTTATGTATACCCTTTCCACTTGTAAAGTGCCATGGAATAATTGGCACTGTAATAAATATCTGACTCACATTCTGCACAGATTTAGGACAAATAACCTGACCTGCACTTGGCTCTTCTTCAGAGTGCACAGGAACTGAGCAGCAACAGAAGGCTTCGGATATCTAAACTTTCTTCTTTTTACTTGTATGCCAGTAAATCATCCAGCCTAATGAAATTTTTTTTAATGAGATCAGGCTAGCATAAATTGTGTACTATTTTTCAGTCAAAGCTTCTTATCCAATATAAAAAAAAAGCCACAGTACATCTAAGGCTATGTTCACATTTCCGTATTTATGATCAGTCACAATCTGCCGATCTGATAAACACAATCCGTTTGGCGGATTCTGTTGTTTCCCATAGACTTGTATGAGCGGCGGATTGTGACTGATGCCCTTGCGTTGCATCCGCCGCCCGACTGATCAGTCGTGGAACGTCTGACCGTCGAGAGGCAGGAACGCAGCATGTAACATTTTTTTGAGCAGCGGAATCCTATTGATTTCGCTGCACATGCTCTCTCTCGGCGGCCGAACGATCAGCTAATCTCCCGGCAGCCACCTACTGTGAACGATCAGCTGATCTCCCGGCAGCCACCTACTGTGAACGATCAGCTGATCTCCCGGCAGCCACCTACTGTGAACGATCAGCTGATCTCCCGGCAGCCACCTACTGTGAACGATCAGCTGATCTCCCGGCAGCCGCCTACTGTGAACGATCAGCTGATCTCCCGGCAGCCACCTACTGTGAACGATCAGCTGATCTCCCGACGGCCGGCTAATGAGAGCGATCAGCTAATCTCCCGACGGCCGACTAATGAGAGCGATCAGCTGATCTCCCGGCGGCCGACTAATGAGAGCGATCAGCTGATCTCCCGGCGGCCGACTAATGAGAGCGATCAGCTGATCTCCCGGCGGCCGGCTAATGAGAGCAATCAGCTGATCTCCCGGCAGCCACCTACTGTGAACGATCAGCTGATCTCCCGGCGGCCGACTAATGAGAGCGATCAGCTGATCTCCCGGCGGCCAGCTAATGAGAGCGATCAGCTGATCTCCCGGCGGCCGGCTAATGAGAGCGATCAGCTGATCTCCCGGCGGCCGGCTAATGAGAGCGATCAGCTGATCTCCCGGCGGCCGGCTAATGAGAGCGATCAGCTGATCTCCCGGCGGCCGGCTAATGAGAGCAATCAGCTGATCGTTCTCGCTCTCCTTTAACAACGGAATCCGCTTTATGATGACTATGAATTCTTATTCTTGTCACCCGTTGTACAACGCATCAGTCACAAGCGTCAAGCAACGCATGTGACTGATGCAAAACAACGGAAATGTGAACCTAGCTTTAAATACAGGGGGCACAGAAGTAGGTAAGCAGTTTAATAAACACTTTAATTATTAATCCGGTTTTCACCTGTGCATAGTTTTCCTGAATATACCTGATCCTTGATAACTCCCCAAAGAAATAAGCCATCTAGTTAAAAGGGAACCTGTCAGGTGCAATATCCACTCAGAACCACGAGCAGTTCTGGGTGCATATTACTAATCCCTGCCTAACTGTCTGTATCTAGTAGCATAGATGAAGGAATCTTTAGAAAAAGTATTTCTAAAGATCGTATATTATATGATAATGAGCGCAGGGCCTAGTCCCGAGGGCGTTTGTTCCCTTAGCTATAATCTAAAAAGCATGGCACTCTGCTTGCAATGGTGCCTGGATAGGGTCCAAATCCTTAATATAAAACGGAGAAGAATCTGGAACTCAGACAAGAAATTGCGTAACAGAAGGTATTTTAATATAGCCCAATGTGTGAACAAAAAATGAAGATAGTTTCAATATGATTTCAATATCAATATTGACATTTCAGTCATTAAGACCTTCATCAGTCACACTATATGGTAAAAGAAGAAAAATACAGAAAAAAAAAATGTGAAATATATTCACCCAGTTTAAACTATACATAAAAATCAACATAACTGTACTCAACATATTGGGCAGAGCATCATAGGGGGCGAAAATCTACTATTTTGTATATAATATATAAGCAAATAATTTACATTTTAGTAAAAAATAATTAAAACAAGGAGATGAATGGCATCACTAAAGGAGGTTCCATAATAAGGAGATCGGGAGATATAATTTGCAGTACCCGGGGCTTCCGATCATGCGCACTAAACTGATGCCGGGTGTCAGCTTCCCCCAGCTCCAGCGAGGTACAGTGCACATGATCGGAAGTGCTGGGACTCCCAGTTATGCTCAGTGCGCATCCATCCTCCGCCAGCCGCCATGAACAATGAGGTATGTGCGCTTCGCTGCGCATTCATTAGCATCTTAGTATGCCCACAGGGGTGTGCTACCATGCTATGTGGGCCAACTAGCTAAGGGAACAAACGCCTTTGGGACTAGTCCCCACACTCATTAGCACATAATATACGATCTTTAAAGGGAACCGGTCACCACTTTTTTGGCCTATAAGCTGCGGCCACCGCCACTGGGCTCTTATATACTGCATTCTAACATGCTGTATATAAGAGCCCATGCCGGGGGTATAACATAAAAAACACTTTAGGCTGGTTTCACACTACGTCTTTTTAACATCCGTTAAAAACGTTTTTTTAACGGAAGTACGGATCCTGTGCAAATCCGTTTTCACTGCAATGCATTTTCAATGGACTCGCGTCCACCTGCGTTTGCATGCGTTTGCGTCCGTTAGACGCAGGATCCGTCCTTTTGCGTTATTTTGACATGTTTCAAAAACGCAACATGTAGCGTTTTTTTGCTTTGTCAAAATAACGCATCTCACAGGATCCTTCACATTGCGCCGCGAGCTGCAATGCATTTCAATGAGTGCTGGATCCTGCCTAGCAGAATGCGTTCAGTTGCGTTGTAACAGGATCCTGCTTTTGTACTGAGCATGCCCAGAAAGTACTGAGCATGCCCAGAACCAGTCTCCAGTGATCTGTCTATCTCTCTACTCCCTCCCTCACCCCCTCTCTCTCTCTATCTATGTCTTTCCCCCTTCCTCTCCTGTCTCTCTCTCCCCTGCCTGAAAGCTGCGGACACTCGTAACCAAGGTAAATATCGCGTAACCACTTCTCTTAGTTACCCGATGTTTACGTTGGTTACGTGTGCAGGCAGCCCTGCTCCTAGCAGCTGCAGACACTCGTAACCAACATAAATATCGGGTATCCAAGGCCGATGTTTACCTTGGTTACCAGCGTCTGCAGCTGTCAGAAGCCTCCTCCCAGTCTAGTTCCCCTCACTCCCGATCACATGACTCCAATGTCCGCCCCTAAATATCCAGTGCAGGATCCTGCAAAATAACATATGCGTTTGCATACGTTATTTGCTGTAAAAGCAGGATCCGTACTTCCGCTAAAAAAACGTTTTCAGCGGATGTTAAAAAGACGTAGTGTGAAACTAGCCTTATAATGCTTACCTAACAGTCGTGCGGTGGGCCATTATGGTGTCTCCGTTGTCCGGTGCCGGTGCTCTTTTGTCCATCTTTATGCTGCTTCTTCTGAAGCCGTGGTGCATGACGGGTCCGACGTCATACACACTCGCTGGCATTTAGGTCCTGAGCAGGCGCACTTTGATCTGCCTTGAGCAGGGCAGATCAAAGTATTGTAATGCGCCTGCACAGGACCAGTGAGTATGTATGACGTAGCCACGTCATGCACACAGGCTTCAGAAAGAGGACGAAGATGGCCGAAAGGGGCAGCGCCGGCACCGGACAACGGAGACGCTCATAAGGCCCACCGCAGCGACCGTTAGGTAAGTATTATAAAGTGTTTTCTATGGTATACCCCTGACCTGGGCTCTTATATGCAGCATGTTAGAATGCCGTATATAAGAGCCCGGTGGTGGTGGCTGCAACTTATAGGCCAAAAAAGTGGTGACAGGTTCTCCTTTAAAAATACATTTTTATAAAGATCTCTTTATCAATGCTACTAGATACAGGGACAGTTAGGCAGGGATTAGCAATATGGACCCAGAACTGCTCGTGGTGCTGGGTGCATATTGCACCTGACAGGTTCCTTTAGGATCCAGTAACAATAATTATGACCACATTATGGCAAAGCAATCAGACCTTGTCTACTTATCCACGAATAATATGCATAGAAATGGTATGCCTATTATAGAGACATGGTGATCCTGTAAATAAAACAAAAAATGGATGAAGAGAGAAAAGGGGACATTCAGATAGGTAGGTTTATAGTGTGAAACCTCCCCGGGAAGATCAGGCTGCAGGTCACACATACTGTCTTAACACTCTCTTCGTGAAAAACAGCAACACCACAATAACACTCTTTCTGGCTGAGCGTTTTAGGAAGGCTTATCCCACGAGAGACTGGAATGTACAGTGAAAGTAGGCCTGCAGCTAACCAGTAGCATGCTTTCTCTCAAAAGCCAGCTCCCAAGTCTGTTTCTTCCACCCCCCATAGAGTCCTTTTAGAGGCCACAGAGGAAGTGTGATGGCAGGGAGGTGGTCCCCACAAAGTCAAACCATCTGTCCCGTAAATGCTGGTAACCGTCTATAGAAAGTCCCAGTGAGCAGAGCAGACAGCACTCACAGGAGCAGGTGACCAGGCAGGAGGGCTGCGCTCACAACACACCGAGCAGTCATGTTACTAATATACAACACTTACTGCCGAGAGCAAATACACCACACACGGCATATAGTCAGGAAAAGACGCACAGGTAGAGAACACACATGACTAGGAAGACGTGGGAAAGAAGATTGCCTGGGGCCAACAAGAAACAGGACATAGTAGTCAAGAAAGCCCATGTGATGTTTCTCAGGATAAAGAGGAGTCTACAGATGTAGGACAAGGATACCAGACCTCATCTTACACCACTGTTAAGGCCCCTTTACATATTGAGACTTTCTATCTATCCCACCAGCAATCCCGACCTGGCCGGGATCACTGGAAAGTCTCTAAACAGTCGCTGGTGAGCTGTCAAACAGGCAGATCTGGCCAACGACGCAGCAGCGATACGGAGCTGTAGAAAGGCCTCACTGGTCGTTGGGGACATGTCACACAGCAGCTATTTGACGACTCACACCTATGTTAGGTGGCTTCAGCGCCAAACACCACGCCCCTAGGTATCCTTTTTACACGACCCCCTCAGCTCCGATTGGTGATCGCTAGTGCGTTCTTATTGGCGACCCCGAGCTTGGAAAGATTGGCAAAAGTTGCGCTTGTATATCCTTTGTTCCTGAGCTTTATAGTATTGCAGACTGCAGAACTCTCTAATGATCCGCAAACCAGCACGCTCAGGAACAAGGTAGCTTTGAAACAAAGGATGGGAGTGCTAAAGTTCACTTCTTTTCAGTGAAAGCCGCCCAATCAGAACGCAACAGCGACCACCAATCGGAGGTAAGGGGGCGGGAAAGGGAACGCTATAGCACGCCTACAAGCTGGGTTCTGGTTCTAAGTCACTAACGATGTCGTAACCGTGTCAAACACACCGATGCTTGCTGCACAGCGGGAAACAAAGAACCAAAAAATGGTCTTGAACGATTTGTTGCGATCAGCGACCTCACAGCAGGGGCCAGGTCGCTGATGTGTGTCACACACTGCAATGTCGCTGGGGAGGTCGCTATTACGTCACAAAACCGGTGACGTTACAGCGATATCGATAGCGATGTTGCAGTGTGTAAAAGGCGCCTTTAATATTTGGTACAAAATCTTGCCTTTGTATGGTAGGTCCAGAACAAAAACACCACACAATTTAGTATTCACTAGGCTAAGACGGACATATACAGTATATACCGGCTTACAGAATCAAAGTATCCCTTTCAGAAAGCCAAACAAGACATCAAATCTGATCCATCTGCTGTGTATTTGGGGCAGGCTTTCCACCATTCATTTTCACTGCAATTCATTGAATCAGCCCAACTTTACGTAGATCTTCAGCAGCAAAAATCACTTTTCAAGTGCCCATAAAAAGACAATAAATCCTTAATTCCATCATGGAATCAGACACCACAGCCAAATCAACTTATATTAACCCCTTCACCCCTGAGAGCCTGCTTTCACCTTCCTGACAAGGCCAATTTTTTTTTAATTATGACCAGTGTCACTTTATGCGGTTATAACTCTGGAACGCTTCAACTAATCCCAAAGTGGCATCATTCTAAAAACTGCACCCCACTAAGTGGTCAAAATCACATCCAAGAAGTTTATGGACACTCCAGAGGAATTAAAATTAAAGCAATGTGAAAAAAAAAAGAACATTTTTACCATTTGCCGCTTTAGTCCCAAATTTGTATTGTCAAAAGGGTAATAGGAGAAAATGGACCCCAAAATGTGTTTTGCAATCTCTCCCGAGTTCCCCCGAAAGCCCACCCATATGTGGTGGAAATCTACTGTTTGGGAGCACAAGAGAGCTCAGAAGAGAAGGAGCGCTATTGCACTTTTGGAAAGCAGGATTAGCTGGAATAGATACATGCCATGTCACGTTTGCAGAGCTCATGATGTTCCTAAACAGTGGAAAGCCCCACAAGTCGACCCCAGGGAATTTAACTAAAATGTATGGTGAGCACCTTGAACTCCCAGGTGATTCACAGAATTTGATCACATACAGCTGTAGAAAAAAAAAAAAATAAAGTCACATTTCCCCACAAAAATGTTGCTTTCGCCACAAATATTTTGTTTTTTTTCACATGGGTAACAGAAGAAAATGGACTTCTAATCTGTTGTGCAATATCTCCAGAGTATGCCAATATGTGGCAAAAAACTATTGTTTCAGCAGACTGCCAAGCTCCAAAAGGACAATAGAAAAAACTGTGGAAAAAAGAAGCGCAATAGGGTCTTACCCCGGTAGATTGGGGGGGTGTCAAGAGGGGTAATGGTACTCACCTATAGGGGTTGTGACAGTCACAACGCCTATAATAGCATGTATGTAACTCCACAGTCACGGCAGCAGTCCCCGGGTATGGCAGATAAAAGAGTAATAGAATCGGGTGTCCAAGCCGCGCCAATGACTAGTCGATCATGTAAGTAGGAGATAATTGTAACTTTAATTATGCATAAGTCAACACGTTTCAGAAGACACCGCTTCCTTCCTCAGGACAAAGATAGCAAAAGTACAACAAATCGTGTTGTACTTTTGCTATCTTTGTCCTGAGGAAGGAAGCGGTGTCTTCTGAAACGCGTTGACTTATGCATAATTAAAGTTACAATTATCTCCTACTTCCATGATCGACTAGTCATTGGCGCGGCTTGGACACCCGATTCTATTACTCTCTTTTATAAGCTCCAAAAGGAAGAAGTGACATTTTGGATCTCAGACATCCATGGAATTGTTTGCAGGCACCATGTTGCATTTGCAAAGCCCTGCAGGTGGCAAAACAGACCCCCCACAAGTGACCCTATATTGGAATTGATCTAGGGTTTTCTTTCATATTATGCAAATTTTTTAATGTGGTGGCATATGTTGTATAGAGTGCACCCGGTCGTGCAATAAATTAGAGTATGTCAGAAATAAATATAGCAGTCCATGGATGAGTGGCAGACTTTGAAACATTGTTTTTTTTACACAGGCCAGGTTTGTCATGGCTTGTCTTGCATTGCCAAGTGGTGTCCTTCCTTACTTCCCTTCTGTAACACACTTTGCACTTTTTTTTTTTTTTGCGTCCATCCATTCTTTACAGTTTGGGAGACCTCACCAGGGAAATGTTCCCCTGGTACTCTATAGGTACCTTCAGTTCCAGAGGTACTGGGGCCCGTTCCTTTCTAACTTCCAAATGTCAGGGCCTTGATCACTACCTTCTGGAACTGAAGGAAGGTGTTGGCCTGGCCTGCATATTGTGATAGCACAAAAGCATTTTACAGTGCCATCTGTACAGTGTGCAGGGCCAGATTTTTGTACCACACCTTAAGTTTCCGCATGGCACTGTAGGGTTGGAGGATTTTATTAAATAGATCAACTACCCCCCCATGTTATTGTACCCCAAGACACACAGTCTGGTTGGTGGACCTGTGTAGTGGTACCTCATACAGTGGTGGGGGTGCTGCCATTACCATGTATTGTGGTCAAGAAAAGGACATCCTTCTTGTCTTTCTACTTGACTACCAGTAGGTTGACACTATAATGGGCTCTGCTCTCACCCTTTACGAGCAGTTGCCCGATTAGTGACATAGGGAGAACCTTCTGGTTTCTGCGCAAAGTACCGCAAGCTATGGTAGCTCTGGATGAGAAGGACGCTGGTGTATAAATTATTTACATACAGGTGATAACCCCTATCCAGCAGTGGGCGCACCAATTCCCACTCACTTCTGCATGCAGGGGGGTTAGATCCAAAATCTTTCCATTCCTAAACCCAAAATCTGTGGGTGCACCCTTAGGTACTCTCGCACAGCTTGTAGACTTTAATTCTGTACCTGTCTCTTCTGACAGGTATTGCCGGAATTTGAGACTGCCTTTGAAATGTATAAGGGACTCGACCACGCAGATGTCCCTTTAGGGAATATGCACCTTAGCAAATATGTTGCTGAATTGATCAATGACCGCACAAATTTTGAAAAGTCATTCAAAGTTGGGGTCATCTTGGGGAGGACATTGTGCATTATTTTGAAACGCAAGCATGTGAATGGCCTCAAAACGATTATGACGCATAGCCATGCAGAAAACTGGAGCACGCAGAGTATTTGATGCAGAGGTTTTCTGCACCAAATCTGCATCTTCTGGCATAAAAACGCACCAAAAACGCACCGTGTTTTTGTTGTTTTTCTGCTACGTGTTTTTCATAATGAAGTCAGTGGGTGGAAGGGCTGAAACACAGACAAAAACGCACCAAAAAAATTACATTCTGCAGATTATTTTCTGCACCAAATCTGCAAGCAAAAAATAAGCAACTTGCGCACAGCACTTCAGAATTCTTAGGCTAGTTTCACACTTGCGTTGGACGGGATCCGTAGCATTGCGTTGTGTGATGCATGTAACGGATGCGTTGTATATAGTGGCACAACGCATGCTACAGATCGTACAAAATAACGCAATCCGTTGTAGTTTTTTTTCCTTGACCTTACACATCTGAGCATGCGCAGTTGTGTAAAGACAGCTGCGTTAACGGAATCCGTCAAATGACGCATTCTAACGGAATCCGCCACCATAGGCGTCCATTATAAAAACAACAGACGCCTAACGGATTCCTACAGGTTGCGTTTTTTTGACACTCCACCAAGCGCAGAAAAACATTACATGCTACGTTCCATCCGCCCGACGCAGCGTCAAAATGACGCTGCGTTGTCCAGCGGATGCAACGCAGACACTTGCGTTACAGTGCGTCGTCCATACAAGTCTATGGAGAATAGCGCAGTGCGTTAACGGACTGCGCTATTCTCCATAGTGACGGAATGCGCTGAACGCAAGTGTGAAACTAGCCTTATTGACTTTCCTGGTATAAGGATGGGCATGCAGATTTGTGACAAAAGTGCACCAAAACAAAACACATAAAAAAAATTCAGTGTGTGCACATGGCCTGATATAAAATATCAACACTCCAAACTACTGGCTTCTTCACTATCCCCATGTGAAGGACAAGGCCCCAAAACTTCATAATTTCTATTGCGTCTATGGAAGTTCAGTTAGCAAATAATGAAGTGGGGTTTGGGGCCAAAAATTGTTGGGGGCCAAAAATTGTTGGGGGCATTAGTTTGCCTTGGTCACCATGAGATTTGCAAACTTCTCAGAGAAAGAGACTTTGAAAAGTTGATTTCTGTGAGGCCGGCAGTCTCTTATTAGAGTCCCAATTGGGTCACAAAATCAGGAATCTAAACGGGGTGGGGGAAGGGGGGGGGGGGGAGGTATATAAGGGGCTCACCAACTAGGCGCTGGCTCATTTGCTGTCCTGCAGTGTCTTTGGGGGGGGGGCACACGGGAGAAAAGAGGAGGGAATTTTTTTTTTAAAAAAATAAATAAATAAATAAATAAGGAGGAGAGTGGGATCCTCTCCCTCACTATCAGTGCAGGGAATGGCGTATGAACTGGCTGAATATCAATCTTCATGAGATGGAGGGCATTTTATTTTTCATGTTGGTGGTTGTGAATGTAAAATATTCACATAACCACATTCTATTTAAGTGCAAGTAGTGTAAAGAGAGAAAAAAAAAATATATATATATTATATATATACACATATACACACACACACATATTTATATATATATATATATATATATATATATATATATATATATATATATATATATATATATATATATATATATATATATATATATGTGTGTGTGTGTGTGTGTGTATGTGTGTGTGTGTATACACACACACACACACACCTCATGGTTGACGCGTTTTGAACACATTAGTTCTTAATCACAGCCATATCTAAAGAAAGCTAGCCAAATAGAGAATGTATTAGTAGACAGACACAGAATGAGAAACAGGAAAAAGGAGGAGAAATTAAATTGTTATTGATTAATGCTGAACACATGTAACCCAATGCAAAAGAACGGTAAACTCCCACACAAAAATATAAGAAGGGAGAGAGAGAGGAAAAAAAAAAAAAAAACACAACAAAAAACTACTTCATAGAGAGCCCAACATCATTTGATCTTCACAAACAAGATCAGTTGATATATAAATATATGGATTCACATTCCTGAAGGTGCAAGACTCAAAAAACACCAACTACTGATGAGTGAGCACTACCATGCTCAGGTGCTCAGTACTCGTAACTAGTGATGAGTGAGCACTACCATGCTCAGGTGCTCAGTACTCGTAACTAGTGATGAGTGAGCACTACCATGCTCAGGTGCTCAGTACTCGTAACTAGTGATGAGCGAGCACTACCATGCTCAGGTGCTCAGTACTCGTAACTAGTGATGAGCGAGCACTACCATGCTCAGGTGCTCAGTACTCGTAACTAGTGATGAGCGAGCACTACCATGCTCAGGTGCTCAGTACTCGTAACTAGTGATGAGTGAGCACTACCATGCTCAGGTGCTCTGTACTCGTAACTAGTGATGAGTGAGCACTACCATGCTCAGGTGCTCAGTACTCGTAACTAGTGATGAGCGAGCACTACCATGCTCAGGTGCTCAGTACTCGTAACTAGTGATGAGCGAGCACTACCATGCTCTGGTGCTCCGTACTCGTAACTAGTGATGAGCGGGCACTACCATGCTCAGGTGCTCTGTACTCGTAACTAGTGATGAGTGAGCACTACCATGCTCAGGTGCTCAGTACTCGTAACTAGTGATGAGCGGGCACTACCATGCTCAGGTGCTCAGTACTCGTAACTAGTGATGAGTGAGCACTACCATGCTCAGGTGCTCTGTACTCGTAACTAGTGATGAGCGGGCACTACCATGCTCAGGTGCTCAGTACTCGTAACTAGTGATGAGCGAGCACTACCATGCTCAGGTGCTCAGTACTCGTAACTAGTGATGAGCGAGCACTACCATGCTCAGGTAATCAGTACTTGTAACTAGTGATGAGCGAGCACTACCATGCTCAGGACTCGTCACTAATGATGAGTGAGGACTACCATGGTCGAGTGCTCTGTATTCATAACTAGTGATGAGCGAGCACTACCATGGTCAGGTAATCAGTACTTGTAACTAGTGATGAGCGGGCACTACCATGCTCAGGTAATCAGTACTTGTAACTAGTGATGAGCGGGCACTACCATGCTCAGGACTCGTCACTAATGATGAGTGAGCACTACCATGGTCGAGTGCTCTGTATTCATAACTAGTGATGAGCGGGCACTACCATGCTCGGGTGTTCTGTACTTGTAACTAGAAGTTGGATGCTCTGACAGGCTCAGCTTGTGTAGCGAGTATAATCGAAGTCAATGGGGGAACTCCAGCATTTTCTGGAAGATTCAAGTTGTAGGAAATTAAATTGGAATTGTTCCTATGAATGGCTGCAGAACCTGCATAAAGTGCAAACAAGGTAGTGGTATGGCGTTTTTTGTGCAGCTACTCCAGGAATGCAAACTATATTGAAAGTTGTGCATGTATACAAGTTCAAAAGGTAAAATATGTGACTCCAGTATGGCTACGGTGCTAGGGTTACAAAACCATTTGTCTAACCCAGTTTTAATGCAAAAAAAATATGCTTAACAAACAATGAAGAACTTGACAATAGATTAAAACACTTAACCCTCTCTTTCCCACCTAAAATAAAAGCACAGTACAAAGTCACGAGTACCCACATCCACAAGATGCTAATGGAACCTTTGTCTTTCCTTTGAAACAAAAAAAATACAGAGCTGCTCCCGCTATAGTGTACTGACAAATGAAGAGAAAAAAAAAAAACTGTTGCAAATTCTGAAAGATCTACAACAAAATCTGCAGGTATTAAATGCAGATTCTGCTGCGGATTTCATCCTAGGTATTTCAAAGTTTGAAATGAATAGTGGAAATCTGCAGGAAAAATCCACAGCACATGTTAACTTCCACACAGATGGTATTTGCATTGCGTGAATAAGAGGTTTTAAGTCAACTTACAGAATAAAAAAAAATAAAAAAAAAATAAAAAAAATAAAAAAATCACTTGGACAAAAGCCCTTACTACTATAACAACCTCTAGACTTCAGGAGAGAGTGTCCTAATTTACCAAAATATTGCACCAGGGTTGATAAATTTGTCTTGCCTAGAGGTGTTTCTTCAAATTTTCAGACAACTCACATATTAAAGTGAGATTCTGCAAATATATTGAGACACTTTAAAAAAAAAAAAAAAAAATAAATAAATAATAATTTAGAAATGTTCCTAAAACCTGGCCAAACACCAAGCCCATTGTCTGCTTATGTTTTGCCAACTGGACTACACGGCACAATTTGTTGTAAATATTAACACAAGTGGTTAATAAATGTGCTAAAAAACTAAATGGACATACCGTATTAGAGTACAGTGCTGGAAGATTTTGTTCTCTTTGATTCCGTTGAAATTGTGTGGGGAAAAATATATAATTATATATATATATATATATATATATATATATATATATATATATATATATATATATATATATATATATATATATATATATAATATATATATTGTATATAGCAACCTAAGAATATAGAAGTGTTAATGGTGTGCCCACCTTTTGCCTTCAAATCAGTATCAAAAATTCTAGGTCCACATACACAGTTTTTTAATATATATATCACGCAATATCATCAGGGAGACATCAGATTGACTCTAAATTTATTCTGCAGCCCGAAAACAACCACAAACATACAGCCAACGTCATTAAAAACTATCTTCAGAGTAAGGCCGGGGCCACACGGGGATTACTGCGATCCCCTTGCCTGACACGCTGGCAGCAGAGAGTCACTGAAACTGAGGTCCGACTGTGCGAGCGGACCTCAGCTGCGGAGGGGACGGAGGGAGGGATTTATCAGCCTCTCTCCTCCGTAGCCGGCTATTGCCATTCTCGCACTGCACTCGCGGTACACCAGTGTACAACGAGTGCAGTGCAATTTTTCTCTCGCCCCATAGACTTGAATGGGTGCGAGAGAAAGAGTCTCGCATTACACGTGCAGCATGCTGCGATTGATTTCTCGGTCCGGTCAGGGGTGAGAAAATAATCGCTCATGTGTGCTGACACACAGGCTAATATTGGTCCGAGTGGCATGCAATTTATCGCATTCCACTCGCACAGATTTTCATGCCGTGTGGCTTAGGCCTAAAGAGCAAGAAGTCCTGGAAGTGTTTATATGGCCCCCAAAGCCCTGATCTCAACTTCATCCAGTCAGTCTGGGAATACATGAAGAGACAGGAGGATTTACACAAGCGACATCCACAGAAGATCTGTAGTTAGCTATTCAAGATGTTTGGAACAACCTCCCGGCATAGATCCTTCAAAAACTTTGTGCAAGTACCTAGAGGAACTGATGCGGTTTTAAAGGCACGAAATATTGATGTGATTTATATTTCTCTTTTGTTCATTCACTTTGCATCTTGTTAATTGATAAAAATAAACTTAACTTCTATTTTTGAAAGCATTCTTACTTTGTAGCATTTTCTCACACTTGCCAAAAGCATTTGCGCAGCATTGTATACGTGTAAGTAGACTGCCTAGGTCTGAAATCCCAGCCTTCTTGAAGGGGGTTGTCCCATTTCAACAAATTCTTGTCCCCCCAACATATGTGGTATTAAAAAAACAAAACCATGTCATACTCCCCGGGTGAGTCTTCGCCTATGCTCCTGATGTCTTGGATTGGCAAAGGCACTGGTCACTTTGACAGTCATTCTGTGAGCTCTGCGGCTCTGACAGTGTAGAATGAATGCCCCGCTCAAGGCCACTGAGCTCAGTGACTGGCTGCAGCGCTGTCAACTACGCAGCCAATTCCAGATACCGTGACCAGTGGTGGAGACTTACCAGTGGACCGTGAGTATATCAGTTTAGTTTAATATACCAAACTGCACTGGGGAGGGGGTGTTTTGAAGGTTCCTTGAAATGGAATCACCCCTTTAAGGATTTGTCATTTTTGGCTCACTTAGGTCAGCAAAAGAATTAGCTTAGGCAACATGCGGTTGTGTATGATGCACGCAACCGCATGTGACCACATCTTTCCGTTGGAAATGAAGAGAACTGAAACACATTTGTGACAGATTCGGTTTCGCGGCAAAAATACCACTGATGTGAGCGCGGCCTTAGTGGCAGATTTCAGCTGCACTGCTATTCCCAATCATTCATTCTTAAAAGGGAACCTGTCACCGGAATTTTCGCTATTAAACTAAAATAATCCCCTTCTGCAGCTCCTGGGATGCATTCTAGAAAGGTTCATCTTGCTACTGGCCCCCCCTTTCAGACCTACATAACTTTATGAAATATTACCTTTTGCTATGGTAATGAGGTTTGCTGGCCCTGTGGGCGGGCTGTATTTCGTCCGTTATTCCCCCTCCTGCCGCTGTTCGCCACCCCCCAGTGTTCATTTACATAGATGAGGCCGCCGCCCTCATCTTCCGCAGTGCTCCCGAAGTCTCGCGCATGCGCAGTGGCACTATTGCGGGACTGAGCACGGTTTTTAAAAAAAAAAAAAAAAAAAGGGAAAACGGGGTTGATAAAAATAAATAAACAAGGGCCAGCGCAAGCGCATAACTGTAGAGGTAAAACCGCGGGCAAGAGATTATGGACGAGTACTTGGATAAAAAATAAGCAATGGCCAGCGCAAGCACATAACTGTAGAGGTAAAAGCACGCGCACGAGATTATGGACAAGTACTTGGATGACGCTGGTGATGACATTCATAGCGCCGCCCATAATCTCGCACCTGCGCAATAACATCACCGGCGCTCACGTTTTGAAAACAGTGCTCAGTCCCACGATAGTGCCACCGCGTATGCGCGAGACTTCAGGAGCACTGCGGAAGAGGAGGGCGGCGGCCTCATCTATGCAAATGAACACTGGGGGACGACGAACAGCGGCAGGAGGGGGGATAACGGACGAAATACAGCCTGCCCCCGGGGCCAACAAACCTCATTACCATAGCAAAAGGTAATATTTTATAACGTTGTTATTTAGGTCTGAAAGGGGGGCCAGTAGCAAGATGAACCTTTATAGAATTCAGCCCAGGAGCTGCAGAAGGGGATTCTTTTAGTTTAATAGCGAAAATTCTGGTGACAGGTTCCCTTTAAAATAAGCTGTGAACCCCCCAAATTCTACATAGAAAATAAATCTGTGAAAACTACATTCATATTTACAATCAAAGCGCTGTTATTAACAACTTTATACAACAAAACAAAAGGAAAACAAAACCACCTCAGCCGGAATAATAGCTCTGGATAAGGAATAAGCCATCATATATAATAAACAACTCATTTTTTACTAAAACATCAAGTTCTGCTATAAGCGAGTTAATATATGTATAGATGGATTACTCACCAAATGTCTGTGGAGATTACAGGTATACTCACTGGTACCTAAACCATGAATAGGAACAAGCGGCTCACATTTCACTTAATACTATAGCATGACAGGGGCAGGAGCACCCCTCGCCCGGCAAAGTCTTCGCTAATGGAAGTAAACCATCTGTCTGTTGGATGGCAGATGGTATCACCTCACATCAATAAATAGATTTCTGCTTAATGTGTTCACAGCATAGGACACCGAGTGGGTTACCTATCTGATGAAACAATGCCTCGCTTAGTAGGATGCTTGTGTGTAATCCCAGATTACTCGGAAGGTTGCAGATATGTATGCTCCATGCCTATGTATTAGGATAACATAACATGCAGCGCTTTGTTACATCAGTGAACACAGGGAGAATTTTGTCAATGACATCCAGCCACAAACAGCATGGGTTGTTCTATGGCAAATCGTAGTTTTTCTAATATCTCTCAATATAAACAGAGGTTTAAAGTTTATAATCCTCCATCCATCCATACAGGAGAATAGGCCTCTATCCTTCCGTTTGGAGGCTTTTTTTTTTTTACTTTTGAGTTTCTTTATTTCAAACTTCACAGAAAACGATGCTGCGTGTGATCATACAGGGTTCAAAGCTCTATGTAAAGTGAGATTTTTCCACGGAGCATTGTATGTATAGGAGTACAGCGCGTTACATGATGGCACTATTAGCTGGGTACAGCTGCACAGGGAGACAGTATGGCGGAAGACTAGAGGATCGAAAGGTCACCATGTGATTGTATGCAGGCTCACTGCTGCCTCTGCTGTACGCATGAAGCCTTGCACTGCATCCTAACACCAGCGATCTCAACCTGTGACAGTAAGGTGCAACTATGTCATAAGCAGGTCACACTAAATAGGCACAGGAGTAAGCAAAATCTTATACTATTTTTTTTCGCCATCAGCAGGTCCATTAATTTTCTCTTCCTTTAAATGCTATGGACACTTCTGACATTGACATGGGATTTTTTTATTAATTTTTTTTACATTCGTCAGTGGTATCCTGTAGTCTTTCTTCATTCATTCATTCATTCTCTGATCCCAGACATGCAGTTTTCAACCTGATACAAGTTTTCAGGGGTTTTTGTGGGAGTTTCTCTTCTAGTAATAAAGGCTCTGCTATCTTCATTAGCTCATACATCAGCACAGCTTCTATCCTGCACTTACCGTATTTTTAGAATTAGAAGGCGCACTCTTCCTCCCAAAGATTTGGGAGGAAAATGAGGGGTGCATCTTAAAATCCGAATGTAGCTTACTGGGGGGTGGTGAAGAGAGGTCAAAGGAGGCAGGGCAAATGCTGTGCACTGTACTGCAGGCATTGTTCTGTGCTGAGGCTGTGGGCACTGCTCTGTGGAGCTTGGCTTTGTGCAGTGGGCGGTGAGGCACAGGCCATTCTGAAGATGTTGGTGGTCAGGGCTTCAAATAACGGCGCCTGGAGTCAGTGCGTGTGCAGATGGAGCTCTCAGCTCAAGCTCTCATCTGCACACACGACGCATCCAGCCCATTGATGTCCCAGCAGCGGATTTAAGGAAAATGGCACCTGGAAGTGGCGTGTGCGCAGAGGAGATCTCAGCTTGTCATTGAGCTGATAACTCAATCTGTGCACACGCCGACTCCAGCCGCCATTTCTTGGAAGCCAGCACTGGTGACATTTCAGAATGGCTGTGCCTCACCACCCGCAGCGAGCACCAGCACAAAGCAGCGCCCACTGCCCCAGCACAGCGCTGCCGCCCACAATGAGCATCTGGGTCCACTTCTGCACTGCCCGCAGGAGCGCCATACTCCAGCACCACCCCTGCCTCCTGTAACCCCTGCTCCATCCCGGCTACCTCCCCTCCTCCCCGGTAGACACCACTGGATTATAAAACGGACCTCTTTTTTTATTCTCTCTAAATAAGGGGTTGTGTCTTATAAAACGAAAAATACGGTATCTCCTGTTGTGCTTTCCTTATAGCCAGTTTCCTCTGCCCTGAGATTGTAGATGGTCCATACCCCCTTCCCTCCACTTTTGACATCGGTGTACAAATGAATTTTCCAACGTTTTGCCACTTCTAAACCTAAGAGAAGGAAGGAGGAGAGCAGCGAAAGCCATCAAAACGGAGTAGGAACTCTGATGGATTTGTAGTTTCTAGAAACTATTTTAAAAGTTGCTTAATTTAGGAAGAAAGCAAAAAAAAAAATAAGAAAAAAAAAATCGGAATGATTGTGTAAATAAATGGGGTTTGGCACATTATTGTGACATCTTAATTTGTTACACCAGCTATTCATGCCAGACAATGGCGCGCGCGCACAGACACACACAGACACACACAGACACACACAGACACACACAGACACACACAGACACACACAGACACACACAGACACACACAGACACACACAGACACACACAGACACACACAGACACACACAGACACAGTCTTTCCTCCAGTTTATGCTGCAACAGATTTGTGGAGTGCCATGTAATATCTCCAGGGACACCGCAATGAAAATGGATGTGTTGTCTAAATGATCCTATTAATTCATGGCTTCAATAGACTAATTACATTAACCCATCCATTATATCAAAATTATATCAACGATAATTGTTCTTCACATTGCTGTGTTCTCTCTATATTTCACTGTTGCAATTTCCAACTCCACCAAGAGCTTCCTTTATAAATCAGGGGATATCATGCAAAAACATATAAACTACCGCAACTACCTGCATCGTGCTATAATGAAAGAGGTTACATACCCCTATTACATATTACAAGTGATTAAAACAACCATTCCTTGGAAGGCATATTAATTAAAAAGGCCAATGAATTGGAAGGCCTCTGCGGGATTGTACATAGAGTCAAAAAGCGTATATATGTCTATATCCGTGTACAGAGAGGACTCTGGAGTATAACAGAAGTAGAGAGAATATAGCCGTGCAACAGAAAGCCTCAGGACTATCACATGAAGCAGCAGAAAGTAAGGAAGCCACTGGAGTTTCTAAAAAGAAGCAGAAAGTGTATATATTTGTGTATAGCTAAGGCTCTAATATAAAGCAGCGGGTATACCTAGCACAGGAAGGCCTCAGAAGCATGAAACAAACACATCTAATGCTATATGGATGCTATATGATGAGGATTTCACAAAGGTGAGAACTATGGGAATTATCATGCTTTTGGACAGGAGCACCGTATAAAGGCTGCAGTATCTGGGGTAACATCTAAGCGAAGGTACAGTCCTTTTCTTAGTTCAATTTTTAAAGGACATCTATCAGTAGGATCAACCCTACTTAGCTGTCAATATGGGCGTGAGAATCGTCCTCTAAAGCTTATTTTAACATGAAAGGAGGCACTACCAGTGTGAGACATATAATGACTGACAGTCTGCTCTTTGGATCTACATGTTCACACATCTACACCATATTATTTAAAGGGAATCTGACATGCCCTAAGGGTTAACAGAGATTTCAGCTGTCTCTTAACACACACTGTGATTTTGTTTATCTTCAATGTTAGTTTAAGCTTCAGTCACTTTATCATTAATGGACTACTGAGCTCAAGTCCCCTCTGCCCTGCTCTGTGATTAGCAGCTATTTGTCTGTGGAAATGTACACTGACAGCCTGGAGTGGACAGCTCTCTCAACTCTGCTGCTTTGCTAAAAACCAAAATCTTTGATTGTGCCAGTAATCAAAGTGATACAGCGTTGGATTCAGGATCCCTTTGCCTACGTCATGCTGTTCTCAGATGAGGTAGCAAAAACCTGCTGACAGATTCCCTTTAAACTAAGCTTTGGAGGCAGATTCTCAGGGAGATCATTGTCCGGCCCATAGATCTTAAGAGATCATTTACATAAAGACTCTCAAAAGTATAACACATGCACAAAAAAGTCATATATGGAAAACTTGGGAACAAACTATTACAATCCATAAAATATTTGTTTCTGTATATTAACATCAGTTGTCCTTTATTAAATATTAGAAAATCATACCTAATCTTTCTCATTCAGAATAAACACAACGTAAAGAGAATGTGCAGTACCCAAAATACTGTCCTATACATCTTTCCCATCACACGGCTTGTACATAATGGTATTAGACATCAGTAGACACTTAAAGACAGTGTCCCCAATCTGACCACGAGATCCGCAGTCAGGTCTGGAAGAGGTTCTCGAGCCACATTTATTTACCACACACACACACACACACACACACACACACACACACACACACCTCACCATAGTGGCAGCCAGAGCCTCCATTACTGGTATAATGACACTGAAAGCCACACTGCAGCAGTATACCAATATCCAGGGGATCCTACATTACCCCCATTCACATCGGCTCTTCGGTGTGGAGCTACTCCCAAAAGTCACCATCTATTCTTCAAAGTTGTTTGCTCAACCTGGTTCTTATGCTCCAAGCTGAAAGACAGCCACGAGCCACACATTATGGGTCTGCCAGCCACATGTGGCTCCTGAGACTGTTTGGGGACCCCTGCTTAAAGGGAACATGTCAGCACAATGTTGTAAAGTAAACACCTGGCTGTAGTGGGGCATTAAAACTAATTAAATTGATACATTTCGTTAAGAAATCAGCTTTATTGTTCTACTATAATCACCCTCTGAAACGTTCTGCACAGGGGCCGGACTGTACACTGGATCTTCTCCTCCCTGTCTGTGATTCCCCGGCCCCTCTGCTGTCTCCAATCTGTCAATAACAGATCAATGTGGAGGATTCAAACAAGAGTCTGATCATTCACGGACCGCAGGCAACGGAGGGCCCGGGGAATCACAGACAGGGAGAAGTGTACAGTGTATAGTGTACTGTCAGACCCCTGTGCACGGAAATCTAATTAGCAGAAAACTTCACAAGGTGATTATAGAAGAACAATAAAGCTGATTTCTTCACCAAATGTATCAAAATGTAATCAGTATTAGTGCCCCATTACAGCCAGGTCTTTACTTTACAAAATTGTGCTGAAAAGTAAAATGAACTGATGTCTAATACCGTTATGTAGCAGCCGTGTGATGGGACATGTGTAGGACAGTTCAGTGACTGACAAGTATTCCGGGTTCTGCACATTCTGTGTCGTGTTTACTCATTCTTAATGCGAAAGATGAAAAAATGTGATAACTTTCTGATATTCACTAAATAAAGGACATTAGCTGTTGTCGGCCATCTATTCCAGTAGTCCCCAGTCTTTCTTGAGGGGTGCGACACTGTCCTGGGAGAACCAGCTCAGAGCACTGGTATTGCTGGGCCCTGTAGGTGCTTCAGATCAGTGTGCAGACAGCACAAGTCTGCCAGTCTATAGTCCTCCTATATGTGCCAGGCGGCCCCAGCTATACACACAAGTGGTAGAGCTGTAGCAGTGGTCTGCAGCCTGTCGCCCTCCACTTACACCCCCCACCCTGCCCTGGCCTGCCATTTTTACTAATATAGCATTTATTTTCTATGTTTAACCATAAGTCATTACACAAGGTTGTTCTTTCTGGCTGCAGAGAAATTACTCCCAGCACAATGTACACAATGCTACAATATCACCTGCAATAAACACAACGATGGTGCAGGCAGATACAGTGTGACCGATGAGCATGCGATGTCACCGTGCAAAGCTATGTTGTGTGTGTCCCCCGGTCCATGTGTATGCAGGCTGTGCTGTCTCCCTGTGCAGTAATGCTGTGTGTGTCCCCCGGTCCATGTGTATGCAGGCTGTGCTGTCACCCTGTGCAGTAATGCTGTGTGTGTCCCCCGGTCCATGTGTATGCAGGCTGTGCTGTCTCCCTGTGCAGTAATGCTGTGTGTGTCCCCCGGTCCATGTGTATGCAGGCTGTGCTGTCTCCCTGTGCAGTAATGCTGTGTGTGTCCCCCGGTCCATGTGTATGCAGGCTGTGCTGTCTCCCTGTGCAGTAATGCTGTGTGTGTCCCCCGGTCCATGTGTATGCAGGCTGTGCTGTCTCCCTGTGCAGTAATGCTGTGTGTGTCCCCCGGTCCATGTGTATGCAGGCTGTGCTGTCTCCCTGTGCAGTAATGCTGTGTGTGTCCCCCGGTCCATGTGTATGCAGGCTGTGCTGTCTCCCTGTGCAGTAATGCTGTGTGTGTCCCCCGGTCCATGTGTATGCAGGCTGTGCTGTCACCCTGTGCAGTAATGCTGTGTGTGTCCCCCGGTCCATGTGTATGCAGGCTGTGCTGTCTCCCTGTGCAGTAATGCTGTGTGTGTCCCCCGGTCCATGTGTATGCAGGCTGTGCTGTCTCCCTGTGCAGTAATGCTGTGTGTGTCCCCCGGTCCATGTGTATGCAGGCTGTGCTGTCTCCCTGTGCAGTAATGCTGTGTGTGTCCCCCGGTCCATGTGTATGCAGGCAGCACGTGCAGCAGTGTTGTGTGTGTGTCCCCCGGTCCATGTGTATGCAGGCTGTGCTGTCTCCCTGTGCAGTAATGCTGTGTGTGTCCCCCGGTCCATGTGTATGCAGGCAGCACGTGCAGCAGTGTTGTGTGTGTGTCCCCCGGTCCATGTGTATGCAGGCTGTGCTGTCACCCTGTGCAGTAATGCTGTGTGTGTCCGGGCTGTGCAGGCAGCACGTGCAGCAGTGTTTTGTGTGTGTGTCCCCCGGTCCATGTGTATGCAGGCAGCACGTGCAGCAGTGTTGTGTGTGTGTCCCCCGGTCCATGTGTATGCAGGCAGCACGTGCAGCAGAGTTGTGTGTGTGTCCCCCGGTCCATGTGTATGCAGGCAGCACGTGCAGCAGTGTTGTGTGTGTGTCCCCCGGTCCATGTGTATGCAGGCAGCACGTGCAGCAGTGTTGTGTGTGTGTCCCCCGGTCCATGTGTATGCAGGCAGCACGTGCAGCAGAGTTGTGTGTGTGTGTCCCCCGGTCCATGTGTATGCAGGCAGCACGTGCAGCAGTGTTGTGAGGCTCCCGGTCCATGTGTATGCAGGCAGCACGTGCAGCAGAGTTGTGTGTGTGTCCCCCGGTCCATGTGTATGCAGGCAGCACATGCAGCAGTGTTTTGTGTGTGTCCCCCGGTCCATGTGTATGCAGGCAGCACGTGCAGCAGTGTTGTGAGGCTCCCGGTCCATGTGTATGCAGGCAGCACGTGCAGCAGTGTTGTGTGTGTGTCCCCCGGTCCATGTGTATGCAGGCAGCACGTGCAGCAGAGTTGTGTGTGTGTCCCCCGGTCCATGTGTATGCAGGCAGCACGTGCAGCAGAGTTGTGTGTGTGTCCCCCGGTCCATGTGTATGCAGGCAGCACGTGCAGCAGAGTTGTGTGTGTGTCCCCCGGTCCATGTGTATGCAGGCAGCACGTGCAGCAGTGTTGTGTGTGTGTCCCCCGGTCCATGTGTATGCAGGCAGCACGTGCAGCAGTGTTGTGAGGCTCCCGGTCCATGTGGTGCAGCGCACGGTGCGCACGATACGTTGCGGGCTATGCCGAGCCTCCACACCTGGGTGGTATGTCGGGAGCGGCACTCGGGGGACACTCGTGCACTCGGGCCGGGAGGAGCGCACGCCCGGAGCGCACTGACACCACACGTGGAGGCTCTGTCACTGAGGGAAGTTGTGCGCTCCGGCCGGAGTGCGCGGAGGAGGCTGCGCCCGCGGTCCCGGTTACCTGTCCTGAAGTCCATGCCGTGCTGCTCGCCGCTCTCCAGCTCGCCCTGCAGAATAACGTACAGTATCCCGAATGAGTTCTGGATGCCGAAGATGGAGCCGTTGCACCAGGTGGCCGCCAGCGCCACCACCCAGCCGAAGCCGCCCTCAGGGACTCTGCTCCGCACTTCTTTCTCTCGGCCGCCATGTGAAGGCTCCTCAGCGGGCACCGGCACCCCTTCCGGGGCTCCCCCGAGCAGGCTGTCCCGCATCCCCTGCTCTTCCCCCGGTGGCAGGTTCTCGTCCTCCTCCGTCTCTTCTTCCATCGTCTGGCTCTCCTCCTCCTCAGAGCTCCCTCCCAGCAGCCTCCCATGCCTCCGCCCCCCGCCTCCCTCCATGCCCCGGTCTACCTGCTCCGGCAGACGCCACGGTACGACGCAGAGCGGCTTACCTCAGCTCACCTCTGCCGCACTGTGTATATAGTGTGTGTATCGCGCTGTATACCGCACCTATATAATGGCTATACTGCACTGTGTATAGGCTGTATACTACACCTATATACTGTGTATTCCACACTCTGTATATACTGTATACCACACCTGTATTCCACACTCTGTATATACTGTATACCACACCTGTATAACGCACTGTGTATATAGTGTGTGTATCGCGCTGTATACCGCACCTATATAGTGGCTATACCGCACTGTGTATAGGCTGTATACTACACCTATGTACTGTGTATTCCACACTCTGTATATACTGTATACCACACCTGTATAACGCACTGTGTATATAGTGTGTATATCGCGCTGTATACCGCACCTATATAATGGCTATACCGCACTGTGTATAGGCTGTATACTACACCTATGTACTGTGTATTCCACACTCTGTATATACTGTATACCACACCTGTATAACGCACTGTGTATATAGTGTGTATATCGCGCTGTATACCGCACCTATATAGTGGCTATACCGCACTGTGTATAGGCTGTATACACCTATATACTGTGTATTCCACACTCTGTATATACTGTATACCACACCTGTATACCGCACTGTGTATATACTGTATACCACACCTATATACTATGTATACCACACCTACATACTATGTATACCACACCTATATACTGTGTATAACGCACTGTGTATATACTGTATACCACACCTATATACTATATATACTACACCTATATATTATGTATACCACACTTATATACTGTGCATAACGCACTGTGTATATACTGTATACTGCACCCATATACTGTGTATATACTATATACTGCACTGTATATATACTATATACCACACTGTGTATATACAGCATACTGCACTTATATCATGGGTATATCACACTGTATGCCATGCTGTGTGTATATACAGCATACCGCACCTAGGGTATATAATGGATATACCACACTGTGTATATACAGTATACTGCACCTATATACTATGTATAGGGCTGCCACTAGAAATTTCAGGGCCCCATACTGGCAACATTTTTGGGCCCCCTTGAGACTCCGCCCTGGCTCCACCCCATCACTACCTCCACCCCTCAAACCTTCCACACCATCACCGCCACTCTTGAAAAGCGTGTATGCATATATATGTGTGTGTATATATATATATATATATATACATACATATATATACACAGTCATGGCCAAAAGTGTTAGCACCCTTGAAGTTGTTCCAGAAAATGAAGTATTTCCCTCAGAAAATTATTAATACACCCCCTACACAGCCCTTCTCCATAATACACCCTCTGCATCACTTTTCTCCATAATAACTCTATCACACTGCCCCTATGTATAATATCACCCTCATACACTGGTCCTCTGTATAATTTCCCCTACCCACACTGCCCATCTGTATAATATCCCTCACATACGCTGACTCTCTGCATACTGTCCCCTCACACAAGCTGCTCCTCTTTATATATATTTTCCAACACACACTGCCCCTCTGTATATCGCACCACACATACTACCCCCATCTGTATACTATCCCCCCCACACACACACTGCCCCTCTGTATAATATCCTCCAGGTATATATGTCCTCTTCCTGGAATATATGTCCCCATCCTGGGCCCTTCCTGGTATGTATGCCCACCTCCTTGTATATATGTCATCCTCTTGGGCCCATCCAGTATATACAGTACAGACCAAAAATTTGGACACACCTCATTCAAAGAGTTGTCTTTATTTTCATGACTCTGAAAATTGTAGATTCACATTGAAGGCATCAAAACTATGAATTAACACATGTGGAATGAAATACTTAACAAAAAGTTGTGAAACAACTGAAAATATGTCTTATATTCTAGGTTCTTCAAAGTAGCCAACTTTTGCTTTGATTACTGCTTTGCACACTCTTGGCATTCTCTTGATGAGCTTCAAGAGGAAGTCACCGGAAATAGCTGGTAGGAATTTGGGCTCATTCCTCCTGACAGAACTAGTGTAACTGAGCCACGGTTGTCGGTCGCCTTGCTTGCACCTTCCTTTTCAGCTTTGCCCATAAATTTTCAATAGGATTCTAGGGTTTTGTGATGGCCATTCCAAAACATTAACTTTGTTATCCTTAAGCCACTTTCGTTAACCAGTTTGACAGTATGCCTCTGGTCATTGTCCATTTGGAAGACCCATTTCCTCCCAAGTTTTAAGTTCCTTGCTGATGTCTTGAGATGTTGCTTCAGTATTGCCACATAATCTTCTTTCCTCATTATATCATCTATTTTATGAAGTGCACCAGTCCCTCCTGCAGCAAAACAACCCTACAACAGGATGCTGCCACCCCCATGTTTCACAGTTAGGATGGTGTTCTTAGTCTTCAAAGCTTCTCCCTTTTTCCTCCAAAAGTAAAGGTCATTATGGCCAAACAGTTCAATTTTAGTTTTGTCAGACCACTGAACGTCTCCAAAAGTTAAAGTATTTGTTGCGTTCATTTGTAAACATAAATCTGTATTTTTTTAAGTTTCTTTTGAAGTAATGGCTTCTTCCTGGCAGAGTGGCTTTTCAGCTCACGTTAATACAGTACTCGTTTCACTGTGGATAATGACACAATCTTACCAGCTTCCCCCAGCATCTTCACAAGGTCTTTTGCTTTTGTTCTTGGGTTGACAAGCACATGTCTGACCAAAGCACATTCATCTCTGGTACACAGAACCCGTCTCCTTCCTGAGCGGTATGATGGCTGGACGTTCCCATCTTGTTTGTACTTGCGTATAAATGTTTGTACAGATGAACGAGGCACCTTCAGGTATCTGGAAATTGCTCCCAAGGATGAACCAGACTTGTGCAAGTCCACTTTTCTCTTCCTGAGTTTTTGACTTTCACATAATGCTACACAAAGAAGCAGTGTGTACACCTGAAGGTGTGCATTAAAATACATCCACAGGTGTGTCTCTAATGCAGATGTTGCCATTACATTTATCAGTAGCTTCCAAAGACATGACATCATCATATGGGCTGTCCCATATTGTTTAAAGGCATAGTACTCTTAGGGGTACTTTGCAAACTACGACATCGCAAGCCGATGCTGCGATGCCGAGAGCGATAGTCCCCGCCCCTGTCGCAGCAGCGATATCTTGTGATTGCTGCCGTAGCGAATATTATCGCTACGGCAGCTTCACATGCACTTACCTGCCCTGCGACGTCGCTCAGGTCGGCGAACCGCCTCCTTCCTAAGGGGGTGGGTCGTGCGGTGTCACAGCGACGTCACACGGCAGGCGGCCAATAGGAGCGGAGGGGCGGAGATGAACGGGACGTAAACATCCCGCCCACCTCCTTCCTTCCGCATAGCAGCCGGGACACAGGTAAGGAGATGTTCCTCGCTCCTACGGCTTCACACATAGTGATGTGTGCTGCCTGCTGGAACGAGGAACAAGATCGTACCGTCACTGCTGCGAAATTATGGAAATGTCGGACCCTACACCGATCATATGATAACGACGATTTTGCGCTCGTTAATCGTATGTAAAAGGATTCACATACTGCGATGTCGACAGCGACGCCGGATGTGCGTCACTTTCGATTTGACCCCACCGACATTGCACCTGCGATGTCGTACTGTGAAAGTACCCCTTTGTGTGTGTAATTTTTGGAGTTTGCAGAAAGTAATAAAAATGCCTTAAAACATTCTCTCTCATTATTCTTGCATTTGGTAAATATAAATAATTTTTGTTCCTAATTGACCTAAAACGGGAAAGGTTTATACTGATTTCATGTCAGATTTTGAGCAAAACATGCAGATGTTTCTTTTTAGATAGTGGATGTAAACTTCTGGTGTCAACTGTATATACAGTACCTCACCATCTAACGTACCAAATATTCGGGTTCGGATTCTTTGTGCCGAACATGTAACGCCTTTACCAGTATCCCCACGCTGTCCTGACACCCACTCCTGGCGGGAAGCCGATCCTCTCACTTTCCCTGCTGCTGTCTCCAAAGGTCTGCGCACAGCGCACATGCCCCCTAGGAGTGTCTTTAGAGATCGCGTGTGGACACGGCCGTTTTTTCTTAAAGGTCCAGTATGCCCTAACCCTACTACTCCTTTCAGCTTATTGCTGAGCGGCATCAGGTATTTAAGGTATCCTCCCCTTAAGGAAGGTGCCTGGGAAACGTGCTCCTAACATTGCTAGTTCTCAGTGAATACCGAAGCTGTTATTGCTGAATTACTGATGCTCTTCTGTGTTCCAGTGCATGACGACTCCGCTGCTGATGCAACTATCCACACTTACTACTGCTGCTTCTGCAATTGTCCAGACCAGCCGCTGCTGCTGCAACTACCCATCTCCACCGGTGCTGCCATAACTACCCATCTCCACCGGTGCTGCCATAACTACCCACTTTGGGTGAAGCTACCCAGCTGTTGCTGCCACTCTTACTATCAGAGACTATTTGTGTATTTACCCCTGGCGCCAGTTGCCGGGGCACCGTGATCCCCCTGGGATACCCTGGGACTGCCCTTGTTGGCTACCTACCAGCGTGTTTGTCTATCTCTACCTCCAATGGCTTTAATGAAGACTCGGTAGCCATTCAGGTACGCTCCTTCAGGTCAGGGGTTGGTGCCTTTGACCCAGTTGATATACTTACTCTTTGCTAGTAGTACAGAATAATTCTATTATTCATGTGTTCGTACTGAATAATGAACCTTTTGCAAGTCAATGGGAAAGTCAAATAATTTTCTGGAGGGCCTTGGAAGTAGGTCTGGGAGGGCTGTGAAAATGCTGCAATGGATGGAAAAGAATTTCTGATTCACAGTTGATTTCTGGGAATAATTTTGTCAGATTATTACGAGGATTGCAGCAGAAGAATTGTACAGTACTTACAAAGTTTCCTTGCGGCTGTCACACTGCTTCCTGGTCTGCTCATTAAAGTTCATGAATGTGCACCGCCCACCCTCTGTAACAGTGCCTGTGATTGGCTGCAGTCTTGCTTCCCGCGCCTACCCTCTGTGCTGTAGTCTGTGATTGGTAGCTGGCACACTATCTGGGTGCTCGAAGTGGAATGTAAAAATAAATAAATAATTGAAAAAAAATGACGTAGGATCCCTCGTATTTTGATACCCAGCACATATAAAGCTGATATATAACTCACCTATATGATGTGTATACCTCACCATCTAAATTATATACCTCACCTATATAATGTATATACCTCACCATCTAATGTATATTCCTTTCCAATATAATGTGTATATCTCACACTGACGAGCAATAGGGTAATAATGTTTTGAACGTTTGACTTTCTGGCTCCATATCTCACCATCCACTACAGCTTTGAGCATAAGACTACCTTCATTTTATAGACAATCATCTTGGCTATTTCTTAAATAAATTTGACTTGCAACTATTTAGCATATTATTTAGCATATAATGAAATATGTAGATTTTTGTCCTATCACTGCATTGTTACTGTTTTGCTCCTGGTATTTGAAAAATCTCTATCTTTCTATACACTACAAATTACAACCTGTTCTCACATTCCCTAATAGTTCAGTGTGTTATTAGGTTGATTCCCAAGTGAAAGGTCACTGGTTCAAATCAAGGAGCAGCCAAGAAGAACATTTCCAAAGAAAGAGAAACCTCATCATCCAGCTCATCGAAATTGCCAAACTGCATCATGTGAGTGCCATGACAGTTAAAAAAATACAAAATGAAGTCCGTCCATCCATTAAAAAGCCAAGAGGTAGGCATCTAGGCAAAATATCAGAGTCCACAAGTCTGCTCATCACAAGGTTTATCCACCCTGCACCGACAATCACAGCAATGGAGGCTTCTCGTCTGCTTCATAATAGTGAGATCACAGACATCCATCCAAATACTGTGTGATGCACGCTACACAAGTTGTAATGATGGCCCAAAAATAGGTGAAGTCTCTACTTCACTATCGTCATAAGAAACGACGGCTCGAGTTTGCGCAAAAGTATAAAAACTGGACAGTGGAAGATTGGAAACAGGTTATTTCAAGCGATGAGACGAAAGTCAATAGACTAGGCTCTGATGGGTACAAATGGGTCTAGAAGAAACAAAGGAAAAGGAAGCTAATAGATCTAGAAATTGAAGAAACTGGCAAGTTTGGTGGAGGAAGCCTGATTACGAGGGTTGCTTCACAGCCAAGGACATTGAATACTTTACCAGGATTAATGGTGGTCTCAATGCCGAGCTACATGAGAGTATCCTGCAAGATGAGTTACTTTGTATACTCAAGTACTATGAGTATAAAAAGGACTTCATAGTGTTCCAGCAGGACAATAACCAGAAGCATACGTTGAGATTGGAGAAGAAATGGTTCAATGACAATGACGTAGAGATGCTGGCTTGGCCCCCACACACCCCAGACCTCAACCAAATCAAACACTTTTGGGTAGAGTTGAAGAAAAAGCTGTATACTGTACATCCCCAAGTGAGTCAACCAGTGTGCACCAACATTGGGAACGTGTCGGTCAAAACAAGCCTGAATCTCACTGAGAGCATGTTCAGAAGGATTCGGGCAGTGTTGAAAGCTAAAGGTGTATTTACAATTTACAGTACTAACAAAATGATAAAAATATAAATTTAAATTTTAGGAGCAAAGCAGTAACAATGCACTGACAGGACAAGAATCTGCATATCTAATCATTGTAACACTGTATCTCTGCACTCCTTGCTCTCTTGGAGGGATCGCGCTCTGACTCACTACCTCAGCCAGATCCTTCCACGTCGCCTGGCGTCCCTGCCTCTCCTCCATGTGGGCTCTCCTCCTCCCGCCTCCTATAGTCTGTGCACGCATCACAGGACCTCCGGGAGCGCTCCTAAGGCGTGCGCATGCACCGCTGCCCTTCTTTTAAAGGGCCAGTGCGCCACTCTTGGAAGTGCCTCTCAGCCTATTGCTGAAAAGCACTGGGAATTTAAGGCAAGCTCCCACTAGGGGAGTTGCTTGATAAATGCCTTAGCTTAGCTAGTTAGAGTCCTGTGCTCCAGCTAGCTAGTTGTCCGGTCCCCTTGACTGTTCCGTTTGTTCAGTCCTGTTGGTTCCCTGCCTGTTGGTACCTGTTTCCTTTCCCGACCGTGCCTCCAGCCTTAGCTATCCCGGTGGCCCTCGCCACACAGAGACTGCACTTGTCTGTCCCACCTGTGCCTCCAGCCTCAGCTCCTCAGCTCATCTGGTGGTCCTCGCCACACTAGAAACTGTGCCTGTCCACCCCGGCTGTGCTTCCAGCCTCAGCTATCCTGGTGGCTCCCACCACACCAGAGACTGTGCCTGTCTGCCCCGGCATATACGGCACTTACCTAATGTATATACATCACCTAATGTATGTACCTTGCCACTGTATATACCTCACTTATCTAATGTATATGCCTCACCACTGTATAAACCTCACCTATCTAATGTGTATACCTCACCACTGTAGATACCACACCTATCTAATGTATGTACCTTACCTATTTAATGTATATACCTCACCACTGTATATATGTCTCCTATCTAATGTATATACCTCATTAATGTTATATAGAGCAGCTTACCTCAGCTCACCTTTCCAGTCCACCATAGCTCACAATGTATATACACCGCTAATGTATATACCTCACCTATCTAATGTATATACAGCACCGATCTAATGTGTATACCCTCAGCTCACATCACCGTACTCCAGAGCTCTACTCATTAGCGTATATGCAAAATATACAACACTGCACTAATGTACCTCTGTTCACAATGTTTATAAATCACCTGACTAGTATATATGGCTTAGTAAGTTATATGCAAAACACCAATTTACAGCGGGTAAAATAAGTATTGAACACATTTCAATTTTCTAAGTAAATATATTTCTAAACATGAATTTCTCACCAAAAACAAACTCCAGGCCTTCAAACATGGTGTGTATTTGGCATTTCGAAAAGTTTAATTTTGGTCTTATCTGACCAGACTATATATATCCCTGTATTTCACAGGCTAAATGTTCTTGAGCAAACTTTAAACGGGCTTGAATATGTTTTGTTTTTTTCAGCAATGGAGCCTTGTGTAGTGAGCGTGCATACAGGCCATCGAGGCAGAGTATTACTTATTGTTTTATTTGAAACAATTGTACATACTGATTTCAAGTCTTTCTGTAGCTCTCTACAGGTGGTCCTTGGCCCTTGCATAACTGTTCCGATATTTTTACTCCTCTGTCTGAAATCTTGCAGGGAGTATCTGGTCATGGATAGTTTATGGTGAAATAATGTTCTATCCCCTTTCAGATTATGGCCACAATAGTGCTCACTGGAAACGTCAGTAGTTTAGATATTCTGTAATCAATGCCATCAGTATGTTTTGCAACAATAAGGTTGCAGAGGCCGAGATACAGCTCACTGGTTTTACCCATGAGATGTTTCTTGTGTAGCACCTTGGTAATGAGTCAAACAAATCACAGAAAAAAACGATCAAAGGGGAGTAACCCGAAAATATAATCACTGAAAAAATACTCCTAAAAATTTTTTTTTCGTTAAACTTTTATTAAATATCAATATATTGAAACATAAAGTGAGGGGGGGGGGGGTGTTCAGAAAAATATAAAATACCCTAAGGGTCTAAAGTACAATATAAAATACAGTCTAGTTTACCAGCCAGCGGTATATCCCAGCAAATGGTGGGAAAGGCTTATATCGCTCCACCAGTCAACTTTACAAATGATGATACATCAATTTTTTAACATTCATTGCAGAAACATTTTTAATATACAATTATTATCATCCAGATCCAATAATTAACCATGCATTGAAAAAGAGACTTGCATAAAATGTATATTTATAGATAGATTTGGCATATATCTCTCAAATACAGAAACTTGAACTATATGTATTATTGGTAGGACAGTGTAAGAAGATATAATTATAGAGTACTGTAGTGGGATAAAATAAACATACAGTATAGCTGGCTGGTCCACTAGACTGTATTTTATATTGTACTTTAGACCCTTAGGGTATTTTATATTTTTCTGAACACCCCCCCCCCCTCACTTTATGTTTCAATATATTGATATTTAATAAAAGCACCTTGGTAATGAGACACCTTTTTATAGGCCATCACTTAAAACAGCTGATATTATTTTTCAATAAGTGTCAGGATTGCTTTCAAATTCATGATAGATTTCAGCTGCTGTCATGACTTTCCATGTCTTTTTGCACCTCTTCCCACTGCAGAGATTTGCCTATTTGTGACCGGTTACGTGACCACAATTGTGCAATATTCATGTTCCTGGCCAGGACCCCACTAGAGGGCATGGACTCACTCAATACAGGGTTATGGAGTGGGAGTGTGCGACTAGTAGGCATGGCCATCTAGTGGGCGCAGCCTTGCTTAGTACACTTCTATTGAGTGCGGCCGTGCCCACTAGTCAAGTTCAATGGCGATTGTGACCATCGTTCCCAGCTCAGAAACCTACGAATCCTCGCAGCGCATAGTGTGTAGACCTATAGACCTATCATATTAGACCGGACAACCCCTTTAATTTATGGACGACTATGGTTTAATTTATTTGCCTGTGTGGATTAGATGAGTTGTTACCGACATCTGTTGAGAATTTCATGTCAATGTTGATTGTTGTGGATGACACCTACTTTACCTCATCCATAGATCTCTGTGCATCTTTCGCCTGCACAGTTGAATCACATTACTGCGCAGGCGCACTTTACTCTGGCCCTGCTTAGTTCGAGGCCTGCTGGCACATAGTGAGGTGAATTGCAAAATGAACAAATACCCTATGGTAAGTAAATAAATAGTAATTGTACATGTAAATAACACAGGGAACTTAGTTACTGTATATTGTTTTGATTTAAAAAATGTCAGAAGCTCTCCCCCCAGGACAAATTACACCCAATAGGAATAATACCTAACTCTTGTAGTTCACCTTACTGTGGGTCAGCAGATGTAAAGATATATAAGGGCAGAATAGGATCTGTGGAGGGTAGGATCTCAGTCCCGAAATTACATTTTTTTAATCAAAACAATGTTAGTAAAGTACTCTGTTATTTACATGTACTATAACTATTTACTTGCTATGGGGTATTTGCTCATTTTAGTTTTATCTTAGGTTCTGCTTGGTAAATGTCTACAGTGCGAATGTGTCATGGCTCAACCTCGGAGCTCGATCCTATGACCTCTTGTGTGGTCGGTTTGCTTCAATGCAAGTCACTATTGCGGTCACACTGAGAATACTGTGTACAATTTTGGGCTCCATGTATAAGAAGAACAAAACTGTACTACAGAGGGTGCAGAGAGGAACAACCAAGCTTATTTAGGGGGTGGGTGAACTGCAATATCAAGAGAGGTTATCAAAATTGAGGTTATTCAGTTGGAAGATGAAGGCTTGGAGGCAAACTTATGACAGCGAACAAATGTATGAGGGGACAATATAGCGATCTCTTTAATGATCACTTTCATGAGTGTATGTGTACATACACTACTCACAAAAAGATAGGGATATTTGGCTTTCAGGTGAAATATATAGAAAACGTAAAAAGTTCACGCTACAGTGATATTTTATCATGAAAGTCAGGCATTTAAGTAGAAGCATGTAATGATAATTTCCTCATCAAACAATTTATTGAAACAAATGCCAACAACAGTGGTAGGTATACCCCCCAAAAAATGTCAATCTAATATATAAAGCTGAATGTGTGTATGTATGTGTGTGTGTGCGTGTGTGCGTGTGTGTGTATATGTCCGGGATTGGCATCTGCACTGTCGCAGCTACAGCCACAAAATTTTGCACACTCACACGTCTGGACCCCGAGAGCGTCATAGGCTATGTTGTGAGGCGAAATTTTAACCCCGCGCGTTCCAATTTACCAATCAATTTTGCCCCTATCTACATAATGGGGAAAAAGTGAAACGAAAATTGTATCCGCACCGTCGCATTTACAATCACAAAATTTTGCACAGACACCTCATGTGACCCAGGGAATGTCGTAGACTATGTTTTGACAGGAAAATTTAACCCCGCGCTTTACAGTTACTCTCCAAAAAACATGCCTTCATTAAAGTAAATGGAGCCTGGAACTACAGGTTGTTAGTAGGAGCTGTGAGTGGTTGCTATAGGAACAAAAGACATTCATAATATAGGAAGCTTATATATGAGGTAATAAGATGTCGGTGGGGAGACGGATAGAGAGAGACAGACAGAGAGAGAGACAGACAGACAGAGAGACAGACAGAGACAGACTGGGAAAGAGACAGATAGAGACAGACAGGGAAAGATACAGACAGAGACAAACGGTGAAAGCGACAGACAGAGACAGATGGTGAAAAAGAGAGGCAGACCTGGAAAGAGACAGACCTGGAAAGAGAAAGATGGGGAAAGAGACAGACAGACATGCAGACAGGGACATAGACAGGCAGACAGGGAAGGAGGAGACAGTCAGAGAGACAGCCAAAGATAGATGGGGAAAGACACAGACCTTGATAAAAACAGATGGGGAAAGAGACAGAGAAATAGAGACAGACAGACAGGCAGACAGGGAAAGAGACATACAGGAAAAGACACAGACAAAGAGACGAGGAGACAAATGGGGAAAGAGACAGACCTGGGATAGAGACAGATGGAGCACATTACTTGGCCAATTTAGTTAAATCTGGTGGAATATCTGTGGTGTTGAAATATATGTTGTGAAATGCTTCTATTAGCTTAGTTTTTGCCTTTTAATAATTACATCTCTATCTATTTGTTTTGTGTTTTTTGTGTGCGCAATACATTTTTGTTAATACATTCTATTTTGTTAACAGCAGTTATTAACCCGGGCGAAGCCGAGTAGTACAGCTAGTGTCTTAATAAAGTGTCATGTGGCCTTGAGTAGAGATGAACGAACCCAAGGTTCAGTGTTCAAAGCAACACAAACTTGTTTTTTTTTTTTTGTAAGAGTTCAAGTGCTTTACAATGCAAACCACTTGCACAAGCATCACTGCGCTGGGTCACTCTAAGCTCAGTGGTCACTTACATCTGAGAATATCCTGCTTGAAGCCTCGCAATGGCAAGGTACTGCTGATCAATTGTTAGATGTCGTCTTGGTCTCATAATATCAAAATGTAAACAGCATAATAAGGAGGACTGTATAAATACAAATTCTATTTTCTTGTTAGAGAACAGCAAGTTGTACAAAAAGTACTGAAACATTGAACAGTTGGACATGTGCATCCAAAGGTTAGAGAAGGTCATATTAAGTTCTCCTGAAAAGCTTGGAGTGCATTTTAGGAACATCTTGAAATTCCACCCGAAAGCCAAAAGTCCTTAACTTTTTGTGACTAGTGTAACTTTTTGATGAACATCCATTATAAGAAACTCCCTTCTACAATAGCTGTCAGCTAAACGTTTGGGAAGAGGGATTAACATGATTAACATCGAAACATCATTTCAATAAATTCCATATAATGGAGTTCTAAGGGCCCCCATACACATTAGTTAGTGAGTGGGTCCTACCCAAATTGCAGGTCCGGCCAACTTTAATGTGTATGGCGGTCTCTACAATATAGTTACATAGTTACTTAGGTTGAAAAAAGACCTAGGTCCATCTAGTTCAACCTTCCTCCACCAGTTCTACCTTTTGTCCCTAAGTCATTTATACATTTATAACCAACAATGTTCTGTTTACTGAGGAAATCATCCAGCCCTTTTTGAAAATCCGTTATAGTATCTGCCATTACTACCTCTTGTGGTAGGGCATTCCACAGTCTGACTGCTCTAACTGTAAAGAACCCTTTCCTATTTAGCTGCCGGAATCGCTTTTCTTCCATTCACAGTGTATGCGGCCTGGTGCTTAGTATTGTGTTTGGAAGAAATAAGTCCTTTATATTGACCACACATGTATTTATACATATAAATGAGATCTCCTCTGAGGCGTCTTTTTTCTAAGCTAAACATATCTAACTTTTTCAACCTGTCATTATATGGGAGGCCTTCCATTCCTTGTAGTAGTCTAGTTTCCGCCTTTGAACTGACTAACTTCTGAATGTCCTTTTGAAAATATGGAGCCCAAAAATGAATTCTAGATGAATAGTTACATAGTTATCCTTATATAGTATTTAATATGGGAATTTTTAAAGCAGATAACAGAATTGTTAAGAAAGCAAACGTCAAGACTTTTAAGTCTTAGGGGTACTTTACAAGCTGCGACATCGCTACCGATATGTCATCAGGGTCACGTCGTTAGTGACACACATCCGGCGCCGGTAGCGACATCGCAGCGTGTAACACTAATGAGCGACGATCAACGATCGCAAAATCATTCCAAAACGGTGATCGTTGACACGTCGTTCATTTCCTTAATATCGCTGCTGCCACCAGTACGATGTTGTTCGTCGTTCCTGCGACATCACACATCGCTATGTGTGACACCGCGGGAGCGACGAACATCTCCTTACCTGCGTCCACTGGCAATGCGGAAGGAAGGAGGTGAGCGGGATGTTACGTCCCGCTCATCTCCGCCCCTCCGCTTCTTTTAGCCGGCCGCTTAGTGACTCCGCTGTGACGCCGAACGCACCTGCCCCTTGAGAGAGGGATTGTTCGGCGGTCACAGCGACGTCGCCGACCAGGTATGTGCGTGTGACGCTGCCGTAACGATAATATTCGCTACGGCAGCGATCAAATGTCGCACGAGCGACGGGGGCGGGTGCTATCGCGCTTGACATCGCTAGCGATGGCACAGCGTGTGAAGTACCCCTTACTTGCAGTGACTAGCATAACATGTCCACTTTGCAAGACTCTTTTAAAATCTGCAGTAGTTTTTATGGTGCTTTTATGGCAATTTATATCATAATGCGCATGGATGCAGTAGTAGAAGCTCAGTATATGTATATAACCCACAGTGAATTAAAACAAATATTTTCTAAGACATATAGTGTGTCAGGATAGCTAAGCCCTTATACACTCTGACATGAACAGGCTGTGACATACTGGATAATTCTGCTGTGTCAATTGAACATATATAATTCATATTCTGCTGTGTATTAGCGCTCATACATCATACCACTGTCAGTATGGGAATGCTATTGAGTGTCTATTTGGTTTATAGAATCCAATGTACAATACCTCTACAGTATACTGAGTTTTATTTATTATGCTTTGCTTATACAGTGCCATCGTAATCCGCCTCGCTTTAAAGACATCATCACTGTTGCCATTGGGGCTTACAATCGGAATTCCCAACCTTTGACCATTACACACAGATTATACCTCTATAATTCTTAATATTGTTTATATTTATTAGATTCATAGTAATTTTTTTTATATAAAAATCAATGGCATGTCTTGTTACGAAAAAAAGGATTGTATGTTAGACGAAATTCCCTAATGCTCAAGACCTCCCCAACTCACATAGGAGGTAACAAAAGAAGAGAGATTCTACCTCTGCTCAAAATGATCCTTTCTCACAAACCTTTTTTATTTGCACCTATCCTTACTTTTATTTTCTTCAGTCGTGGATGAGTCTGATTCTTAAGTAAACATGTATCACTGAACTGAATGTTACACAGATTTATCAAAACAAACTGAACTCCAGTGGCATTGCCTATAGCAAGGAACCAAATTTCTCATATTTCTAGAGCATTAAAGGAATTATCCAGGCTTTTAAAGTTGATAACTTATCCTTGGGACACGCCATGCAGTATTAGAGGTAAGAGGTTCAAACTTGCACAAATTCGAGCGAATAAGACAATGTTATGTATTTGTGTGAGAGTGTACAGCCTGCCTACGCCTGCTTATAATAACACAGATGGAAATGTATTATTGCATTCCTAATTTTAAAAAGGTTAAAACATAACCATCATTTTAATATTTATTTAACCCCTATAACCCACCAGCGATTTTTCTCCCCCCCCCCCTTCTTCCAAGAGCCATACATTTTTTTATTTTTCTGTTAATATTGCCATATGAGGGCTTGTTTTTTGAGGATCAATTTGTACTTTTGAATGAAACCATTAGTTTTACCATATAGTGTACTGGAAAAAAACAAATTCCAAGTGCGGTGAAATAGCAAAAAAAGTGCAATTGCATGATGGTTTTTGGGGTCTTTTATTTACCATGTTCACTATATGGTAAAACTGATATGTCCGTATAATGCCTCATGTCAGTATGATTTCGTAGATACCAAACATATATAGGTTTACTTTTGTCTAAGGGGTGAAAAAAAATTCTGACGTTTGTCCAAAAAAAGTGGCGCTTTTGTCTCCAGTTGTACCCACCTAGATCCTGGAAACGGCAGAGCTTTGGTGCTACAGAACTACAATAGCGGGATAGGAGGGTGGTAGATGCTATCTCTACCCACAAAGAACATGCTGTTCAGCATCAGACTCAGTCCAGTCTTGTGTGAACAGTGATGACGTTCACTGCTGAACACCTTTTGCAGTACAGGTAGACAACATATAGCCTCAAACCATGTAGGGACTCGACCACCTCCATTCTTCCTCCTTTATCATCTGAAGAACTTCTGTAAACAAGAATAGTCAAAGACAAAATGACAAATATATTTATTATAAAGCGTTCATAATTAAAAAAAATATGCAATGCTTATAATTAAAAATAAATTAAAGCAACCCTACAGCCGCTTAGTAAATGTGACTGTACATTTCTAGTCACTTTACCTAATGACCTCTTCTCTGCTACCATTCCTTCTGCATTTGCGATCAGCATGGGAAGACCTATGGTAAATCTGGACCACACTTTCCCAGCCTTTCTTTTCCATGATTTGGACTGGGTTCATCCGCACTGGCTTATCCCAGACCAATATGGTTCAGATTTACTACTGCACGTCCATTGCCTCTGCAAAGGTCATTTTGGACATGAAGAGAATGTGGCATCAATCACAAAACATGGAAGAAGCAGGAGCAGATTGAAGGCAACTTATAGTGATTATACATTGGTCACATCTACTTCAGGGGGGGGGTGTGACTTAAAAAAAAATAGTCTTTTGTAAACACAAAACAAGTAACAATAAACTATGCCATGTCAAATAGTTCCACATGCAGAACACAAATGTGCACAGATAGGACCCGAAGGGTCTATTAGACAGTGAAAAAAACATAGTGATGTACTATTTAGTAGAGTAGCATTAGTAGCAAATATACAAGTGCATCTCAATAAATTAGAATATCATCAAAAAGTTAATTTATTTCAGTAATTCAATACAGTTATTATTACAAAGTGATCTATTTCAAGTGTTTATTTCTGTTAATGTTGATGATTATGACATAGAGCCAATGAAAACCCAAAGTCATTATCTCAGAAAATTTGAATTACCACAAAACACCTGCAAAGCTTCCTAAGCATTTAAAATGGTCCCTTAGTCTGGTTCAGTAGGCTACACAATCATGGGGAAGACTGCTGACTTGACAGATGTCCAGAAGGCAGTCATTGACACACTCCATAAGGAGAGTAAGCCACAAAAGGTCATTGCTAAAAAAGCTGGGTGTTCACAGAGTGCTGTATCCAAGCATATTAATGGAAAGTTGAGTGGAAGGAAAAAGTGTATTAGAAAAAGGTGCACAAGCAACCGGGATAACCACAGCCTTGATAGGATTGTTAAGAAAAGGCCATTCAAAAATTGGAGGGAGATTCACAAGGAGTGGACTTCTGCTGGAGTCAGTGCTTCAAGAGCCGCCACACACAGATGTATCCAGGACATGGGTTACAACTGTCACATTCCTTGTGTCAAGCCACCGATGACCAATAGACAACGCTAGAAGCGTCTTACTTGGGCCAAGGGGAAAAAGAACTGGACTGTTGCTCAGTGGTCCAAGGTGTTTTCAGATGAAAGTAAATTTTGCATTTCATTTGGAAATCGCGGTCCCAGAGTGTGGAGGAAGAGTGGAGAGGCCACAATCCAAGCTGCTTGAGGTCTAGTGTGAAGAATCCAAAATCAGTGATTGTTTGGGGAGCTTTCATGGTTCCACCTCCCGTCCACATGGCTAGGGGGCGGAGCCTTCTCTCGGGCCTCAATTCCGGTGCTTGGATGCTTTAAATTCTGTCATTTCTGGTCCCTGTAAGCGTTTCCTGATCCGTCCTTCCCCTGTGCTCTGTCTATGTTCCGTCCCACCTCCTTCCTTCCCACAATAGCCCCGGTCGTTCCCCCTTCTCCTACCTCCCCACTCGGTTGCTTCCTCTGGTACTGACCTCGGTCTGACCTCGACCCTGCTTTTGCTCATTCCTCCAGTCTTCTTTCTCACCGTACTGTGTATGACCTGGCCTGCCTGACCATCCCCTGCACGCCCTGTGGCCTCTGTATTCTGGCTGACTCTACAGGGCAGCACACACTGTGTGTCCACCTCCATGCTGATTCAGCTCCGTGTAGTGTCTTTTCCTGCAGGGCTGCAGCTCCCCCTGGTGGTAGCCTGACAGGAGCTATGTCATCTGCTGGTGTAGCTCCACTGTGTTTTATGAATACCAAAATCAGAGCAGCCGACTACCAGGAAATTTTAGAGCACTTCATGCTTCCCTCTGCCGACAAGCTTTTTGGAGATGGAAATTTCATTTTCCAGCAGGACTTGGTACCTGTCCACACTGCCAAAAGTACCAATACCTGGTTCAATAACCACAGTATCTCTGTGCTTAATTGGCCAGCAAACTCGCCTGACCTAAACTCCATAGAGAATCTATAGGGTATTGTCAAGAGGAAGATGAGAGACACCAGACCCAACAATACAGACGAGCTGAAGGCTGCTATCAAAGCAACCTGGGCTTCCATAACACCTCAGCAGTTCCACAGGCTGATCAGCTCCATACCACATCGCATTGATGCAGTAATTCATGCAATAGGAGCCCCAACCACGTATTGAGGCATTTACTGTCCAGACTTTTCAGTAGGCGCCAACATTTTTGAGTTTAAAATCACTTTTTTAGTTTGTCTTATATAATATTCTAATTTTCTGAGATAATGACTTTTGGGTTTTCATTGGCTGTAAGTCATAATCATCAACATTAACAGGAATAAACACTAGAAATAGATCACTCTGTGTATAATGACTCTATATAATATATGATTCCCTTTTGGTATTGAATTACTGAAATAAAATAACTTTTTGATCATATTCTAATTTATTGAGATGCACCTGTACCTCTTTGTCTTTTAGTCTCCCATAACAATGTGGTTAGTATTTCATTGCAGCTTACTATTTTTTTTCTGTACCACCGCTGCTGCTATAGCACTGCACCCACACATTATTATACCCAGAATTGCCAGTGCACAGTCTTATAGTTGAGCGACATTGCAAAATATCTTTCTCACTGGGCAGCATTTTGAACTATATCTCTTTTCACATATGTATGTACGGATTATCTGCAAGGATTACAGATACATGACATAGTGGATGTTTACGAGTACGCATTTCTTCTCTTCCACAAAACCCTTCCCATCAGTTCTTCAACGTAACTTGTGGGCAGGACAATTATGTGCTTTGTGTTTACTCCGTGCTCTTCCTAGAAATACAGCACAGCAAATACATTTTCAGAACAACATACATGCATAGTCTATTGAACCTAGTTTCCAGTTTACAAAGAATGGTACATTATTGGGAAATGAATGTATTGCTGTATGAATAAGCTTAATTGACTTTTCCCTGAAATCTAAGGTATTCACTATTTGCTCATGACATACGTAATACATAAAATGTGCATAGGTTTCTGTGTATTGAATGCAAAAAGCAGTGGGAATGTGTCTAGACCCAGACAGCACACGTGGGAGACAGGGAGGTGCTGTGCATCAGCAGTGAGACGGCAATGTAAAACACTGGCACAGTCTGTACAGTCTGCACACATTTTAAAATAACAAGATTTGATTATGTGGACTGCACAATTCAAATATCCATCGATCCAGGGAACATTATATATTTTATTCCAGCAATTGCTCATCAAAGCTTAATATTACATAGAGATGTAGAGATTTAGCAAAAGGTAGGGTAAAAACCAGATCATACTACAGTATATCTACATTGTATCATGCAGTAAGTATCCTTTGTGTCACCTAGAATAACCCCATGTGAGCACATTCACACAGGAATATTAGTCATACATAACTGCATTGTTGTTGAATAGAGCGTTCACTTGTGTGGAAGTACATGAAATAAACACATTATTACTCATCACTTCCATCTGTTGTCTTTTTCAGAGCCTTCTCACAGTGTTTTGCAGTCTATTATGCATGTGTATGTCTGGATGATACCACATATTGTACCGGTATTTATCATCTTTTATTAAAAGAGGTAATCCACTGCTTGGACAACCCAATTTAATGAAACTGTGTGCCATGTAAGATAAAAACAGCATATACTCACCTTCCAGACGGATGCCGTTCCAGCGAGGTTGGCATTGTGTCTGTGGGCGCTCTCATCACTTTGTTATGTAATGTGGGCGCTGAAAGCCATCAGCGACATGGGCGTACCCAGTGAGGGGCAGGGGGGCAGCTGTCCCCCCCCCCTAGAAGCAGGGGCATGCACCTATTATGACCTGTCTCTGTCAGGTAGCGGGTGCGTCAGGCAGCACAGGTGGTGAAGAGAGGACAGGGCGGCATGGTGCATTGGCACCCGCCACCCACTAGTACCGCAGGGCAGGCTGAACGCTGCTCCCGCAGCCGCTCCTAGTAGGAGCTGTAAAATCACAGACTCCTCAGTGCCTGCCAGCCGCTCTGCACTGCAAATCAGCACAGTGGGGACTGGACTGGAGTGATGACATTAACATCATCACTCTGCGCCCCGTTGTGTCGAGTCCTGCAGTGCAGAGCGGCCGCCACAGTCACAAGCTGGGAAGACTGCTGGGAGGCTGAGCTGCTGCTACAAGTAAAAAAAATGTAAATATTAAATCAGACAGTCTGGGGGTCTGGGGAGCTGTTGTATATGATGGGGGGGCTGAATATGGGAGCTCTATGGGGGGCCCTATATGAGATACAGACCCCCATAGGGCTCCTATCATGTGAGCCCTATGGAGGGGCTGTATATGATATGGGAGCCCTATGAGGGACTGTATATGACATGGAAGCCCTATGTGGGTGCTGTATATGAGATGAGAGTCCTATGGGGGGCTGTATATGACATGGAAGCCCTATGTGGGTGCTGTATATGAGATGAGAGTCCTATGGGGGGGCTGTATATGAGATGGGAGTCCTATGGGGGGCTGTATATGAGATGGGAGTCCTATGGGGGGCTGTATATGAGATGTATTTGAGAGACAGCTACTATTGAACGATCTTTTAGTACCCTTCGAAGGGTAAAGACCTGGCTCAGAAGTACAATGGGATAGGACAGACTGACTGGGTTGTGCTTGATGAGCGTCCATCGGAAATTCTTCAAGGAGAATCGGGACTGGATTGAAACAAAAGTTTTGAACACGTTTTCTTCAAACCGAAGAAAAATTATATTAGTATAAGACATGTAATCAGAATAAAAATCTAAATTTATTTGCAAGCAAATAATTGTAATAACTAATAAAGCACTGCTATAATTACATTTAATTCTCTTAAAATTTTTGTTTCATTCACCTTTTCCGTTCTAATATTTTACAACCTGAACGACCATGGCTTCTATGTGGAGCTTAAAAAAATGCAGGAAAAAGCTTCTCTGTACAATAAAAACACTTAAAAACGCAGATTCACATCTGAACCAAAAACGCATTAAATAATGGAGAAAAGGCAGAAAAAATGCAGCAAAAATGGAAAAAACAGAGAAGATTGTTATTGTATAGTTTGGTGCAGACAGAAACAAAAAGAAACAGAATTTATGCAACGTGTGAACACGGATTGATAGGCACAAATAAGCAACATGTCATATAGTGACACAGAAATATAAAAAAATTCTGACTGCTATAAATATGAATGAACAGTCCGGGGCATCTGCTGAATGACCCTTACTGACAAATGGGTGTGGCTAGGGGCGTGGTCAAAATTTGTCGCGGCTCGCTGCGCGCGCCGCATACTTTGTCCCTCTTTCATTTCTTGAAAAGTTGGGAGGTATGTAATCATGCAAGGGGTGCCCGCACCTCCCCTCCTGGAGGTCTTACCCCCAGACTTCTGCTTCTATTATAATCAACGCCATGACCATGTGGACTTAAAAAAAATAATGTTTATTCTGACTGGAAACGTCAGGCAGCATTTTGAAAACGCCCCTATCACATGACAGAAATGACGTCATACCTGGAAGGAGCCCATACAGTCTAGCATCTACCATGAAAGTAACGTCACTTATTCACTTATGAGCCCTGCTGAGAGAAGTGATCATCTGAACACTGCAGTTTAGTACACTTTAAAAGGAACGCATCTTTAGATTTAGAGCCTTGTTACATGATTGCAACCAGGTACATTTTCCTCTGAAATGCTCTGATTTTCTCTCCGGTCTTGGTGTGCGGGTTTGTAGGACTGAGATGCTCATTCATTGAAAGGTGATTTATTAAGAACCTTGGACAGGTCCACACTCAATTTAAACTTCCTGCATCCTGCCAGTTATAAGTTACACTTACCTTGGTTTATTCTTTTCTTTCCCTGCTCTGATTCAGCCCGTTTGATTTACGTTATTGATCTCTCCATTCTCCTGACAATATCCCTGATTTCTGGATTTGTCCCTAACTTTGACTGTCCTGAATATGACCCTCTCCAAAAACTGCAAACTGCAAAAGACCTTCAGGAAGATATAGCAGACTCTCGAGTTGTGGTACATTGTTCTACTGTTCAACGTTATCTGCACAAACATGGTCTTCATGGAAGAGTCATCAGAAGAAAACCTCTCTTTTATCCTCACAATAAAATTCAGCACCAGAAGAATGCAAAAGAACATCTAAACAAGCCTGATGCATTTTAGAAGCAAGTCTTGTGGAACGATGAAAGATAAAATAGAACTCTTTAGCCACCATGATCAAAGGTAGGTGTGGAGAAAAAAGGGCCCAGAATGTCAAGAAAAGAATATCTCATCAACCATTAAGAATGGGGGTGGATCAGTCATGCTGTGGGGTTGTGTTGCAGCCAATGGCACAGGGAACATTTCACAGGGTAGAGGGAACTATGGATTCAATCAAATTTCAACAAATTCTTGATGCAAACACAATATCATCTGTAAAAAACCTGACATTGAAAAGAGGATGACTTCTACAAATGGATAATGATTCTAAACACACGTGAAAAGCCATAATAGACTACCTCAAAAGGTGCAAGCTGAAGGTTTTACAATGGCCCCTGATCTGAACATCATTGAGATTTTGTGGCTAGACCTGAAAAGAGCAGTGCATGCAAGAGGACCCAGGATTCTCACAGAACTGGAAGACTTTTTCTAGGAAGAATGGATGAAAATCCCGCAAACAAGAATTGAAAGACTCTTGGCTACAAAAAGTGTTTACAAGCTATGATACTTGCCAAAGGGGGCGCTACTAGGTGCTAACCATGCAGGATGCCCAAATGTTTACATTGACTATTTTCCTATTTTGTTAATTTAAAAATGTAAAAAAATTATAATTTTTGGTTTGTGTGGCCATTTTATGATACCTGTAACATTTTTATTTTTTGATGATGGGGCGAAGCGAGGGCTTGTTTTTGTGTGGTAAGCTGACATTTTATTGAAATTACCTTTGTGTTCATAAGATGCTTTGATTACTTATCATTACAGTTTTTTAAGGTGACGTGACCAAAAAACATAATTCTGACATTTTTATTTTTATATATTTGTTTTCTCTTTATGACATTTACTGATTGGGTTAATTAATTAATTCCATATTTTAATATTAACTTTTTTCAAATGCGATGATACAAATATATTTCTTTTTTTCCATTGTTTATTTTTTGTGGGAGAAAGGAGGATGATTTGAATTGTTATTTTTTTATCATTTAAAAAAAAAAATAAAAATAATAATTTCTACATTATTTTTTTTAATTCCCTTATGGGACTGTACTATACTGCAATACTATATTGCAATATATCGGAATTCTTGGCCTATGACTGAGCTTCAGAAGAGGACCCCAAAATGACAGTGACGGGGGTCTTCAGTAGCACTCCAGTTGTCATAGTAAACTATCAATCCACAGTGATAGTGTCACAGGTGGCTGACGGGAGCCGGAGTGTCAGCATTAGCACACGTTCTATTTAAACTCCATTGTCAGAGATTGATAGCAACATTTAAATGGTTAACAACCACGACCAGAACTTGGCACCAGTCATAGCTGTTAGAGACAGATGCCAGCTATATAATGTAGTTGGTATCTGTTGCATGTGGAGGTAGCTTGGTTCTGGAGCTTCTTCCACTTGTTAAGACCTTTTTCCAGGATATTAAAAAGGCCCACAATGTATCCTTTTAGCATGTAAAGCATGCCCCTGCGTTAACATGCTAATGAATGTGCAGCGTCAGAGGCATGGTGGATCTCACTGCTCACTGCTGCCGCTGCGCCTGACTCTCATTTTCGGCTCAGTGCACATGATCAGAAGTCATGCATATTATGAAGCCGGGTGTATGCACCCCGGCTTCAAACTGGGGTAGTGTGCATGATCAGAAGTCTGGGGACGTTCTGATCGTGCGCACTGAGCCAAAAACCAGCAGTGGCAGCAGAGTTAAGAGTGACTATGCCTCTGATGCTGCACATTCATTAGCATGTTAACCCACCCACATGGGTGTGCTGACATGGTAAGGGGGCTGACTAGCCAAGGGAACTAACGCCCTTGTGACTAGTCCCTGAGCTCATTAGCATATTATAAAGGATCTTTAGAAATACTTTTTCTAAACATCTCCTTATCTATGCTACTAGATACAGGGGATTTGCAATATGCACCCAGAACTGCTCGTGGTTCTGGGTGCATATTGCACCTGAAAGGTTCCCTTTAAAAAGGTTAGTAAATATAGTCATATATTGTTAATATTGGTCATGTAAAATTCCTTGTCCAAAACAATAAAGGGACTAACAATGTCTCTAGCAGAATACTTTGGATAGTAATTTGGATAGTAATTCTCTGAGGTCTTGCATATTCTGCAGTAACAGGTTGTTACAGGTAGTTGAACAAGGCTAGCCCGTTTTAAGCTAATCTGACGCCCTGGAGCCCCCAGGTGGTCACACATAGAATAGGCCCCCACATAACACCTTCCCTCACAGGGTTACACCAAGCCAACAAAACCCTAGTCATTCCCCCCAGGGTAGGACAGGTACACCAGTGGGCGGGACCAGGCAGAAGGACAACGCCCACCTAGGGGTCTAGAGAACCCGGGGGTGGGAAAAGAGTGAGTCGAAGTTTTGAGTTTGAAGTTGGTGGAGTAGGAGTAAGAGTGAGAGAGGAGAAGGTCAAGTGCAAGTGAAGTCAGAGAGAAAAGGCGTTGGGGTTGAAGCCCCGGCATTCTGGCTAGGTGGCAGATGGTACCTGGACCCTGAAGCAGAGACCGGAACCACCGACTTTGCTAATTAACCAGTTGAGGACAGGATTACAGGTCCTGTCCCACCCAACGTCCCAAAAGCAGCCCAGCAGCCCACTGAGAGGGATAGGGAATCCGTCAGGGCCCCTTTAGATCCCACGGGTCAGAGTTTGTGGGCAAGGCTCCCACCTGAAGTCCTGAGAGCAGACTCCCGAGTTCCATACCGAGAAGTCCAAAAGAGAACTAAAATAGTGCAGAGGAAAGTGACACAGACCATCACCCCGGGTGAGGGACCAGAATACACCCGGCCGCGGAGCTCTGGCCACTGGCACCTTGGTTTACCATGGACTTGTGTGATTTCTTTAATAGTGAGTTCTTTAACACCAACATCCCCCGGTCCGTCCGGGCGCACCGGCCCCTGCATTCACCATCCTCAGCACAGAGACACTGGGCCCTGGGGCATCCATCCCTACCCACGGAGGGTTAACAACAGCTAGCTGCCATCCCAACGCCCCGGGTGCTCCCCAATAGCAGCGGTGGTACCCCATTTTACCACACACCGTGGGTGGCGTCACGGACGTTATACAATATCCCCACATACTATTAACCCCCTTTTTATTTCAAAGTGTCTGTGAGACCACCGGGTCTCGAGAACCCTCAAGCCACACTGCAGATCCGGATCCGAGCAGCCCGGCTGCTGGCGTGGGGCGGTACACAAATCACATTCAACTTTCTCTCAAATTTAACACTGATTGCAAATATCAATGTAGAGCAGGAGACAGAGAGGACCGTATAACTAGCACTGGAGTAAATGAGTGTAATGAGTGTGAAGTGTAATGGTGAATCATTCCAGGAGTGGCACACCTGCCAAAATTGTGCCACAGGCATAATAACAACTCGTCCTTGATATCTTAAGGTATGCTAAACCTACATGCAGATCTGTATTTCCAGTAAAGATCAACTTTTAGCACTCAAATATAAGAAAGAAATTAGGCAGAAATATAATTTATACCACCAAATGGGCTAAAGCTTCCAGAAAAAAAGACAGATCTATGATATAATCTGATAGAATCAATTTCATAATTATGGTGTAATAATCAGATCCAACAAACAAATTTCTGCTCAATCAATCAAGACACTCCTTGGGGACGATTTATTATTCTGGGTTAATTTGCACAAAAGAATTTTCTTTCATGACCACATTTATTTGGTACTGAAAACACTGTTTTTTGTTCCTTGTTTGACAAGGATGCATGGCCTCATTGGGAAGGGGAATGGTGTTAATGTGACACTGTGTGTCTGAAAATGCACACAAAATGTCTAGTAGAATCAAGCAAAGTAGCAATATCTTTAGTACAGATTTGCTGCACACTATCCCCTATGAACCACCAAGACCGACCATCACCATAATATTTTGTAATATAGCTCAAAAAACTAATTGTGTCAGTGGACAATACCTGATAATAAGATGCTATGCCCTCCACACCTGACACGCGCGTTTCGGCATGCCACCTTTTTCCAGGAAGATAGTCAGTGGACTATCTCCGGCCTGAGAATACCAGCCCCCAGCTGTCGGCTTTATCATGGCTGGTACAAATTTTGGGGAAAATGCATGCTGTTTTTTAAATTACTTGTTTAAATCATTTTTTGAAAAGCTGGGTCCCTCTTATTAAATAAGCACACTATAGGAAAGCATATAGATGCTGTCACACAGGGGGATGCAGTCTGACTGCAACCAATCACAGAGTCTGAGACTGACAGGGAGCGAGGGAAGCAGTAAATATGTATGAGCGTTAATGAGCAGACCCGGAAATAGTGTTACAGACGCATGCGTAGGAGTCTCGGGAACTATAACTGTCCTACTCTAATCCCCCTAGGCCTTCCTATGACCATTTGACAGCACAATATTTGGGTCCCCATAGACTTATATGGGGTTCGGTATCCAGGCAGATTTTCGGTTTCAAATCCACCCAAAAACAGTTATTTTTTTAAAGAAATCCATCTGGACCTGCCGAACCCGAACATCTGCGGGTTTGCCCATTTCCATACATAACTTCATTTATGACCATCTATGGATTGATTTTTTTGGCCTGTGTGGATTTGATGGGTTGTTATCAACATCTGCTGTGAAATACATTTGCTGAGAAAATTGGTAACGTGTTCAATACTTATTTCATCCGCCGCATATACAGCTCCATCCTGTAGTATATCACTCCCCTCCATTATATACAGGCCCATTCTGCAGTAAATCATTACTCTCATCCATATACTTCCTCATTCTGTAGTACATCACTCCAATCATCTATACAATATATCACAAACATGAGTACACCTTTCACAGTTTTATAAATATGTTAATATATAATTTCATGGGGCAACACTGATGATCTAACACTTTGATAGATCAATTAGATAAATTAGTCAGTGCACAGCTTGTGTAACAGTGTAAGTTTGATGTACCATTTAAATAATACAACACACAATCATTAATGGCAACAAATGTGAGTACACCCCTAAATGAAAATGGCCAAATTGTGCCTAATTAATCAGTTTCCCTCCTTGATGTCATGTGACTCATTATTGTTACAAGGTCTCAGGTGTGAATGGGGAGCAGGTATGTTATATTTGGTGCTATCACTCAATCACCCTCTCATAATGGTCCCTGGAAGTTCATCATGGCTCCTCATGGCAAAGAATTATCTGAGGATCTAAAATTACTCTACATAAAGATGGTCTAGGCTATAAGAAGATTGCCAATACCCTGAAACTAAGCTGCAGAACAGTGGCCAAGACAATACAGCAGTTTAACAAGACAGTTTTGGTGCCTCTATACCTACGGAATTTGAGAAGATCTGTAGGATGGCCATGGATACCAAGGGCTTGATCTCTGAATGTTATAGACTGATCTCTGTTCCATAGGGTGGGTCTGATGGGGATTCTCCTTATATGCGGATATGGGAGTCCTCCTTGGGTAGACGGATGTCCCCCCGGGAGTGGTCCGCCATTTGGAGGGGTGCCACCAGGACAACAATATGCACTTTGTACAAGGAAAATGTTTACAAAAGTTTGATGTTTTGGTACCATACGCCTGACGTCCTTCATGGGTTGGACCCTTCTATCCCAGTTTATTGTTCGAGGTGTGGGGGGAGCACAGGAACCCTGCCACACATTTTCTGGTCCTGCACGAAAATAGTACCCTTTTGGGAGAGTTAGTCCTGATAAACAAGGTCTTATATGTAGTGGTAGACCTCGATCTACTAGTTTACCTTTTGGGACTGGGGTTGAGGGGCATGGGCAAATTGGCCTCCAAGTTATTGTTTCACATCCTTACAGCTGCCCGGTGCCTGATTGCACGTTGTTGGAGACAGACGAGGGCTCCATCCCTCCAGAACCTCAAGAGTAGAATACTAGATGTCAGGAGGATGGAACACTTTACCGCGCTACTAAATGCCTCAACGGACCGTTTCCTGGTGGTTTGGGTGCCCTAGGATTACTTTGCAGTTGATGAGGACCTGTGGGGTTAAGGTTTACTGAACTTACATTTATCTTCCAACTTTTCCCCCACCTTCTTCCCTGCCCTCCCCTCCATCAACTCACCCTCACCTTCTTGTCATTGTACGTCTTAATTGTGTATCGCCCTTGTTATTGTTATAATTGTTACAGTTCACTGATCATAATTTTTATATGTTTTGTATGCTCATTATGATTAATGTACTATTTGGATGCATTTGTAATACGCACATATCTGTTTCTACTAAACTTTAATAAAACTTTATAGTTAACAAGACAGTTTTCACTCACAACCGGCCACATCATGGTCGACCAAAGAAGTTGAGTGCATGTGCTCAGTGTCATATCCAGAGGTTGACTTTTCAAAACAGACGTATGAGTGCTGCCAGCATTGCTGCAGCGGTTACAGGGATGGGGGTCAGCATGTCAGTGGACCATACGCGCACATTGCATCAAATTGGTCTGCATGGCTGTCGTCCCAGAAGGAAGCCTGTTCTAAAGATGATGCACAAGAAAGCCTGCAAGCAGTCTGCTGAAGACAAGCAGACTAAGGACATGAATTACTAGAACTATATCCTGTGGTCTGATGAGACCAAGATAAACGTATTTGGTTAAGGTGGTGTCAAGTGTGTGTGGTGGCAACCAGGTGAGGAGTACAAAGACAAGTGTTTCTTTCCTACAGTCAAATTTGTTGGTGGGAGTGCCATGGTTTGGGGCTGCATGAGTGCTGACGGCTGTGGGGAGCTACAGTTCATTGAGAGAACCATGAATGTCAATATGTACTGTCACATACTGCAAAAGAGCATGATCCCATTCGTATTCCAACATGATAACGACCCCAAGCACACCTACAGACAACCAGTGCCTTGCTAAAGAAACGTAGGGTAAAGGTGCTGGACTGGCCAAGCTTGTGTTCAGACCTAAACCCTATTGAGAATCTATGAGGCAACCTCACATAGAAGGTGGAGGAGCTGAAGGTCTTTAACATCCACCAGCTCCATGATGTTGTTGTGGAGTATTGAAGAGGATTCAAATGTCTGCTGTGAAGCTCTAATGAACTCCATGCCCAAGAGAGTTAAGGCAGCACTTGAAAATAATGGTGGCAGCACAAAATGTTGACACTTTAGACATAATTCTGCCATTTTCACTTAGGGTTGTACTCACTTTTGTTGCCAGCAGTTTAGACATTGATGGCTGTGTGTTGAATCATTTAGAAGGCACACCAAATTCAAATTTACACTGTTATACAAGCTGGACAGTGACAAGTTTACATTGTATCAAAGTGTCATACATTCATGGCCAAAAGTGTTGACACCCTTGAAAGTGCTCCAGAAAATGAAGTATTTCTGCCAGAACATTATTGCAATTACACATGTTGTGTTATACACGTTTATTTCCTTTGTGTGTATTGGAGCAATATAAAAAAAATCATAGACAAATAGTTTTTTTGATAAAGCACATCATTCTACAGTTTACTGAAAACTGAATGAGGCCTACAAAGGAAAGAACATGGTACCTACAGTCCAATATGGCAGAGGTTCAATGATGTTTTGAGGTAATTTTGCTGCCTCTGGCACTGGGTGCTTTGACTGTGTGCAAGGCATCATAAAATCTGAAGATTACCAAAGGATTTTGATTCGCAATGTAGTGCCTAGTGTCAGAAAGCTGAGTTTGCATCCTGCGTCATGGGACCTCCAGCAGGATAATGACCCCTAGCTTCACACACCTTCTTATTCAAAGAGTTTTCTTTATTTTCAGGACTCTGAAAATTGTAGATTCACATTGAAGGCATCAAAGCTATGAATTAAAACATGTGGAATGAAATACTTAAAAAAGTGTGAAACAACGGAAAATATGTCTTCTATTCTAGGTTCTTCAAAGTAGCCACCTTTTGCTTTGATTACTGCTTTGCACACTCTTGGCATTCTCTTGATGAGCTTCAAGAGGTAGTCACCAGAAATGGTTTTCCAACAGTCTTGAAGGAGTTCCCAGAGATGCTTAGCACTTGTTCGCCCTTTTGCATTCACTCTGCAGTCCAGCTCACCCCAAACCATCTCGATTGGGTTCAGGTCTGGTGACTGTGGAGGCCAGGTCATCTGGTGTAGCACCCCATCACTCTCCTACTTAGTCAAATAGCCCTTACACAGCCTGGAAGTGTGTTTGGGGTCATTGTCCTGTTGAAAAATAAATGATGATCCAACTAAACGCAAACCGGATGGAATAGCACGCCGCTGCAAGATGCTGTGGTAGCCATGCTGGTTTAGTATACCTTCAATTATGAATAAATCCCCAACAGTGTCACCAGCAAAGCACCCCCACACCATCACCCCTCCTCCTCCATGCTTCACGGTGGGAACCAGCCATGTAGAGTCCATCCGTTCACCTTTTCTACAAAGACACGGTGGTTGGATTTAAAGATCTCAAATTTAGACTCATCAGACCAAAGCACAGCTTTCCACTGGTCTAATGTCTATTCTTTATGCTCTTTAGCAAAAACAAGTCTCTTCTGCTTGTTGCCTGTCCTTAGTAGTGGTTTCCTAGCAGCTATTTTACCATGAAGACCTGCTGCACAAAGTCTCCTCTTAACACTTGTTCTAGAGATGAGAAGGTGTGTCCAAACTTTTGGTCTGTACTGTATATGTGCATAACTGCTGTCTTTAATCAAGGAGACCCTAATGACCCTTCTAAGTCATCACTTCTTACTAGAGCTGGGCGGACTCACAGAAAACTGGTGACCAGAGGGTCCCTGCTCTCTTTTTTTATAATCCGGATCTGGTCTGGAATCTGGCCCCCATATAAGTCTATGGGGATCAGAAACCGGAGATTAAAATAGTAGTAGAAGGGATAGGGGAATGGGAGCAAGCGCGCTATTTATTTACCAAAGCTCCGACATGGCTGTACACTGCTCCCAAGCCTTGCATTTCCTTCTGGTGCCACGCATTATTTCCAGCACATATGCACTGCCTTCTCCACACACCGGCGCCTGTGATTGGTTGCAGCCAGACGCGCCACTACCCTCAGTGGCAGTGTGTCAGCTGACTGCAACCAATCACAGGCGCCTGGAAAGAGAAAACATAGTAGTATGACAATAAATGGCTTCACCCAACCACAACACGAGTGGAAAAAAAGTTTTTGTGTTATCATTCTTATTCTCTGAAAAAAGGTCAAGAAAGCAAAAAATCTGCCGGGATATGTAAACTTTTGAGCACAACTGTAGCTACACCCCGTACATAGGAAAGTGCACAGCAGCATGTATTCACGTCAGTTTTTCCTCACTGTAATTCATTCATGGCCTTTATTCTGAGACTGAACGAATTTGGTTAATATGTATGTCAGGGTTGCCAGCTGTACATACATTTCTGGACAGCCTGTAGAATTGTGCACTTTTTCCAGTGTCTGAAAAAAAAAATAATTAATGTGTCCTTGATTTTTTGGAACCATGACTGTGTATGGCCCAATTTGCTCCATTCACCACCTTCCCCTATACTTCACTCATTGCCCCCATAACCACTTATACTATATAAATAACCACACTAGACTTTCTTTTGGATAAATTGGCCACAGTAGCCATTTTATTAACGTAAATTAACAATAACAATATACAGTGCCTACAAGTAGTATTCAACCCCCTGCAGATTTAGCAGGTTTGATAAGATGCAAATAAGTTAGAGCCTGCAAACTTCAAACAAGAGCAGGATTTATTAACAGATGCATAAATCTTACAAACCAACAAGTTATGTTGCTTGCTCAGTTAAATTTTAATACATTTTCAACATAAAAGTGTGGGTCAATTATTATTCAACCCCTAGGTTTAATATTTTGTGGAATAACCCTTGTTTGCAATTACAGCTAATAATCGTCTTTTATAAGACCTGATCAGGCCGGCACAGGTCTCTGGAGTTATCTTGGCCCACTCCTCCATGCAGATCTTCTCCAAGTTATCTAGGTTCTTTGGGTGTCTCATGTGGACTTTAATCTTGAGCTCCTTCCACAAGTTTTCAATTGGGTTAAGGTCAGGAGACTGACTAGGCCACTGCAACACCTTGATTTTTTGCCTCTTGAACCAGGCCTTGGTTTTCTTGGCTGTGTGCTTTGGGTCGTTGTCATGTTGGAAGATGAAATGACGACCCATCTTAAGATCCTTGATGGATGAGCGGAGGTTCTTGGCCAAAATCTCCAGGTAGGCCGTGCTATCCATCTTCCCATGGATGCGGACCAGATGGCCAGGCCCCTTGGCTGAGAAACAGCCCCACAGCATGATGCTGCCACCACCATGCTTGACTGTAGGGATGGTATTCTTGGGGTCGTATGCAGTGCCATCCAGTCTCCAAACGTCACGTGTGGTTGGCACCAAAGATCTCGATCTTGGTCTCATCAGACCAGAGAACCTTGAACCAGTCTGTCTCAGAGTCCTCCAAGTGATCATGAGCAAACTGTAGACAAGTCTTGACATGACGCTTTGAAAGTAAAGGTACCTTACGGGCTCGTCTGGAACGGAGACCATTGCGGTGGAGTACGTTACTTATGGTATTGACTGAAACCAATGTCCCCACTGCCATGAGATCTTCCCGGAGCTCCTTCCTTGTTGTCCTTGGGTTAGCCTTGACTCTTCGGACAAGCCTGGCCTCGGCACGGGTGGAAACTTTCAAAGGCTGTCCAGGCCGTGGAAGGCTAACAGTAGTTCCATAAGCCTTCCACTTCCGGATGATGCTCCCAACAGTGGAGACAGGTAGGCCCAACTCCTTGGAAAGGGTTTTGTACCCCTTGCCAGCCTTGTGACCCTCCACGATCTTGTCTCTGATGGCCCTGGAATGCTCCTTTGTCTTTCCCATGTTGACCAAGTATGAGTGCTGTTCACAAGTTTGGGGAGGTTCTTAATTAGTCAGAAAAGGCTGGAAAAAGAGATAATTAATCCAAACATGTGAAGCTCATTGTTCTTTGTGCCTGAAATACTTTTTAATACTTTAGGGGAACCAAACAGAATTCTTGTGGTTTGAGGGGTTGAATAATAAATGACCCTCTGAATAAACGTTTCACAATTTAAAAAAAAAAAAAAAAAAAAAAAAAAGAAATAACACTCTTTTTTGCTGCAGTGCATTTCACACTTCCAGGCTGATCTACAGTCCAAATGTCACAATGCCAAGTTAATTCCGAATGTGTAAACCTGCTAAATCTGCAGGGGGTTGAATACTACTTGTAGGCACTGTAAATAACCAAAGATTGGCGGGAGGTCCTTAATGCTACCAGATCTGGCACATATAACCAAAGTATTTTAGATAGATATATTTTACTCTTAGCCGTAAAACCCTAGCTGTCACGGGTGTGTCATGTGTGACAGACCGTCATGTGGTTTCTGCCCGTTGAAGGTCACAGCGTCTAGCTGCGCAGAATGCTCCCTGACTTTCCATTGTTCCTGCTGTCAGTATTAATTGGTATAAGTAGCTTTCCTGCTGGATTCATCTTTCTCCCTTTTGGACACAGCAGGAGCTCAACTTCCACCCTGCTGCTTGACCATTAGTATTCCCTTGGTGTTTAAATACCCTTTCCTTCCTTGGACTGGTGCTGGTTGCAAGGGTGCAAGTAGGAGGCTTGTACTCCTCTGTGGTATCATTGCTGAAAGCTCTTCTGAACGTCTACCTGAGTAACCTAATGATAAGTAGTTCATGCTTTTCCCCCTCTGCGTCCCCATTGTGTCTTCTATAGCTGTTTAGTGGGGTTGACAAAGAGTTCATCCCATCTGTTCCCTATTTAGGGCCCAGCACTAGGGATACCTAGGGTCAGGTATCCGGCTCGGTGCATGGGGCAGGAACCTATCTAGGGTGGTGAGGAACCCCAGAGACCAGCAATAGGTTCGGTCAGCGGTCACCATCATCCCTTTCCCTAGACATAGGGTTTCCCTTCCCTTTGGCCGTGCACTTGGTACTTCCTTGTACCTAGCATGACACCAGCTCAAGGGCACCATATCACAATTAGTGGCCAAAATGTATAACACCGTCGGCTCCCAGGGAATGCCCCACTAAGTGCAAAATCATCCATTATTCATTCTATCTGGGAGGGAATTGTAGTGCCCCTGAAGCCATCAAGGAGCTACAAGGTTCTGCATCCTCACCAGGATGTAGGGCCTACCCCACAGGGCCCCGGAAGACCAGTGCCGGTCACACACAAACGCTTCACAAAATCCCCGTTTTTCCCCAACAATCCCCCATAGTACGGTGCAAAACTAGGGTTGGAGCAATGGATGGCCACCTAGAGGTGGAGCCAGTCCAGTCCACTAGTTGACCAGGTGGTAGGGTCAGACTGTGGACAGTCAGTCAGAGTAGTCAGAGGAGTCGAGGAGTGAAGGTGGACGTGAGGAGACGCACTGACTTGGGGTGAACAGTAACCTGATACCCAGGAGGGTAATTGCCGGTGGAGTACAGTGGAGTACTCCCGGAACTACGGACCAAAGGGGTACAGAACCCAAGGTCAGGCAGAAGCTCCAGGCAGACCTGATAACACCTGCACAGGGAGGAGACCATCAAGGACCTCGCTGACCTTAAAAATCCGAGACTCAGTAGCAAAGAGAGAGCTGGGGACAGGACGAGAGACTCCAACCCCACAGGGTTCATGTTTCCGTCATACGGACAGCAGTAGAAAAACCACCAGACTGGGACCCCTAGTTGCTTTATGCGACAGGGACCCACCAATCAGAGACAGGTGCAGGGGAAGAAGGCACCAGATTACTACACTGGCACTGGGACGGAGGGGACATGAAGGTGAAACAAGCCGACCTCGGGTGACCAGTTGCCACCATAAAGTGAGTAAAGAAACAGTTGCACTGAACCCCTTGTGTGGACTACCTTCTTCCGACACCCGTCACATCACCTACCCTCTGGGGCCTCGCCCTGCTTGCGGAGGGTCTAACATCCAGGCTGTTATTAACACCAGCCCTAGTAGTGGACATTGTGCAGCTCCAGCTACATAGCCACAACACTGCAAGTGGTGTCACGTGTGAACACTAATCTAATCCCCTGTAAATATGTCCCCTTTTCAAAAAGCACCCAGGGCATGGAACCGGGCAACAGCCACCAAAGTGACATTTCCCAGTTATATACCGCCCGGGACCGAGTACCCCATAACCCTGGGCCAGGGCCGGCGTCAGCACCTAGCAAACCCGGTGAAATGCCGGGGCCCTGGGCTGATGGGGGGCACACTCGCGGTGGCAGTAAGGCCTGGTGCCAGCACTGTCACTGGCCTCCCCCCTGCCGAGAATCACACTTTCAATTGTATCGGCATCGCAGGTGCTGATACAATTGAAAGCAACGATGAAAGACGGAGCGGCACGTTCCCTCTCTCATCATTCTCCCTGCTCTGACAGCTCTGCAGCAGAGTGTGATGACGTCATCACTGCGCGCCTGCAGCGAGGTCCGAGCGACAGCAGTGGACGCGCTGTGGATACCGGAGCAGCGGGGGAACGAGGAAAAGTGAGTATGTATGTAATCGTGGTGGCCTGACGACCATGGGGGTGCATTAAATTATACAGGGGCTGTATACTACATGAGCGTGCCTAATGCTATCTGGGTCTGCTTTGTACTATATACAGGCTGTATACTACATGAGGGTGCCTAATGCTATCTGGGTCTGCACTGTGCTATATGGTGGCTGTATACTACATGAGTGTGCAATGCTATCTGGGTCTTCATTGTACTATATACAGGCTGTATACTACATGATGGTGCCTAATGCTACCTGGGTCTGCACTGTGCTATATATGGGCTGTATACTACATGAGGGTGCCTAATGCTATCTGGGTCTGCACTGTGCTATATGGCGGCTGTATACTACATGAGGGTGCCTAATGCTATCTGGGTCTGCATTGTGCTATATGCGGGCTGTATATTACATGAGGGTGACTAATGCTATCTGGGTCTGCATTCTGCTATATGCGGGCTGTATTCTACATAAGGGTGCCTAATGCTATCGGGGTCTGCACTGTGCTATATGCGGGCTGTATACTACATGAGGGTGCCTAATGCTATCTGGGTCTGAATTGTGCTATATGCGGGCTGTATACTACATGAGGGTGCCTAATGCTATCTGGGTCTGAATTGTGCTATATGCGGGCTGTATGCTACATGAGGGTGCCTAATGCTATCTAGGTCTGCACTGTGCTATATGGGGGCTGTATACTACATGAGGATGCCTTATGCTTTATAGGTCTACATTGTGCTATATGGGAGCTGCTTAATGTTATGTGGGGCTGCATAGTGCCATATGGGGGCTGCATAATACTACATGGGGTCTACATAATACTATATGGAGGACTTTGGGGGCTTCATAACACTATATGGAGGAATATGGGGGCTGCATACTACTATACTCCCAGAGTTGTATGTGACCTCCACCCCGGTGCTGTATATCCCCCTAAGAGCTGTATGTCCGTCCACCCCAGTGCTGTATACCCCCAGAGCTGCATGTCACCCCACCACCTCAGAGCTGTTTGTCCCCCCCACACCAGAGCCACTGCCCCCCCTCTAGAGCTGTATGCCTCCTTCTGGAGCTGTATGCCCCCCATTGCTGTATACCCCTTTCCTCAGTAATATGTATGCCCCCCAGTAATGTGAATGTCCCCAGCCTCTCTTGTGGTGTATATACAGCAGTGTCAGTGTAATCTATGTACGGCCATGTCTGTTAGTGACGGCCACCAATCAGCGTGGCACATATACATGCCCAGGAGGAGCTCGATGGAGACAAGCGGGGAGTTGAATGAGGCTTTTGTCAGCTTCCCAATATTAGAAATATCTCTAATGTGTCTGTGTGTGTGTATGTATGATGTGTATCTATGTATGTCAGTGTATATAACTGCGTATAGATTTATGTCTATTTATATGTGTTTTTGTGCAGTATATGTACGTATGCCTGTATGTGTATGTATCTGTGCATGTGTATGTGTGGATGGGGCCCACTGAGACTCTTTAACCCAGGACCCACAAAAACCTGGAGCCAGCCCTGCCCTGGGCGACACAGAATCATCCATATAAATCCCCACCACCACCAATTTCACCAACTCCAATGACCCTCCTCCCCACTGCCACTGTGATGTGAGGTTAAAAACATCCCACAAACTTGTGCAAAATAAGCATAAACAATGAAAATGAACATTCCTTTTTTTTTGCTCCAAACCACAATCCTTAAAGGGGTATTCCAATCTCCAAGATCCTATCCCAATATGTAGTACCGTAGGTGTAATAATAATAATAATAATAATAATATTAGCTCATACCTGCAATTAGAAATGTAGTAAAATTCTCCTGATTCACTGTAGCTTACCTCATGGTCAGGGCATTGCAGGATCTTAGGTATTCATGGTTATGACAAAGCATATGGTCACAGTTAGTTAGTCACTTGTTCATGATCATAATCAAGGATACGTAAGGTTCTGCTATGCCCTGAACATGAGGTAAGTGACATAGTGTATCAGAAGAACTATACTACATTTTTAATTGGAGGTATTTGCTAATATTACTATTATTATTATTACTACTACACCTACTACATATTGGGATAGGATCTTGAAGATGGGAATACCTGCGTATTCCCCAAAATGGCCCCTTTTTCTGCACTTTTCCATATATATCCCAATTTTCCACATCCCTCCATCTCACCTTTTGCCTCGACCCAGGCAACTAATCCCAACTCATTTCCTCATGGACCAATCCCTCTCATGCGGGCCTCTGCTAATTTCTTTAGGCTTCAGCCTCTTCTTTATCTCTGTTCCATAGCTCTTCATATCAGACATTGTAATAATCCAGTTAGGTGCTGAGACTGATTGGTAGCAGCAATAAACGTCACTACACTAGGCCTCTTTCACACGTCAGTGATTCTGGTACGTATGTGCTAGTTTTTATATGTACCAGAATCATACACATACGCAGATCCATTAAAATCAATGGGTCTGATCACACATCAGTGGTTTTTCACTGACCGTGTCTCCGTGCAGCGTACACGTGTGTCCGTGACAAGTCTGTTTTTTTCTGGCATCACTGATATCCTACAGACCACGCTATGGTGTGATCCGTGAAACACGTACCAGAAAAACACGTACATTGAAAATAAAAAGCTTTTTATACTCACCTTCTCCAGCGCTGCTGTGTTTAGCCGCTGCTGCCTGTTGCTTCCAGGCCGGCTAATTATTCTGATGCATATGCATTTATGCATGGAGCAGCTGACCCGAAAGTAGCTGCAGAGGTGACACAGCAGCGGCCGGAGGCAGCATCCGGGAGAGTTCAGCAGCACCGACAGCAGGAGCGGGGACAGGTGACTATACGTCCATGTGCTATCACGGATGATGGATCACAGATCACGAATAGCACATGGATAACCCACGGAGGGACATATGCGTTTTTTACACGTCAATGAAAAATGTCTGTGTTTTTCACTGATGTGTGAAACAGGTCTTACACAGGCTCTTGGCTGGCCTCTATGACAATGCCTTTTGGTGCTGCCAGTGAAAAAGCAGCCACCATACATACTCGGGGCTGCGAGTCTCCTCCACAGGAGAACGCAGGAGACCGAAGCTGCCCGTGCCCATGATCAGGGTTCAGGGCGCTGCGGCCTCTCGCTTGTGTTCTCCCTACGTAGGACGCTTGCTACTCAGCAGCAAAGAATTGACATGCTGCAGCTCGGGAAGATCAGTTTTCGCTGTGGGCCATACATGTACAGTGGGCATGGGATTTCTATAAATCCCATCCACTGTGCTTGTACTGTACAACACGCAGCGAAAACATGCTGCATCCAAAACACTGCAAACACTGATTGTGGGCACGCAGCCTAAAGGCCGCTTTACACGCTGCGATATCGTGATCGATATCACTAGCATGGGTACCCGCCCCCATCGGTTGTGCGACATGGGCATATCAGCCCGTGGCGCACAACATCGCCCAGAGCCGTCACACTACTTACTTGCCCTGCGACGTCGCTGTGACCGGCGAACCGCCTCCTTTCTAAGGGGGCGGTTCGTTCAGCATCACAGCGACGTCACGGCTGCGTCACTGATCCGCCGCCCAATAGAAGCGGAGGGGCGGAGATGAGCGGGACGTAACATCCCGCCCACCTCCTTCCTTCCGCATTGCGGGCGTGAGGCAGGTAAGGAGAGGTTCCTCGTTCCTGCGGTGTCACACGTACCAATGTGTGCTGCCGCAGGAACAAGGAACAACTTCATTACTGCTGGAGCAACAATATTAAAGAATGGACCCCCATGTCACCGATGAGCGATTTTGCACGTTTTTGCAACGATGCAAGATCGCTCATAGGTGTCACACGCAACGGCATCGCTAAAGCGGCCGGATGTGCGTCACCAATTCCGTGACCTCAACGAGTTCGCTTGAGCGATGTCGCAGCGTGTAAAGCGGCCTTAAGGGGTGCTTTACACGCTGCGACATTGCTAGTGATTGCTAGTGATGTCGAGCGCGATAGCACCTGCCCCCGTCGCTCGTGCGACATTTGGTGCTCGCTGCCGTAGCGAACATTATCGCTACGGCAGCGTTACACGCACTTACCTGGTCAGCGATGTCGCTGTGACCGCCGAACAATCCCTCCCTCAAGGGGGGAGGTGCGTTTGGCGTCATAGCGACATCACTGCGGCGTCACTAAGCGGCCGGCCAATAGAAGAGGAGGGGCGGAGATGAGCGTGACGTAACATCCCGCCCACCTCCTTCCTTCCGCATTGCCGGTGGACGCAGGTAAGGAGATGTTCATCGTTCCTGCTGTGTCACCCATAGCGATGTGTGATGCCGCAGGAACGACGAACAACATCGTATTGGTGGCAGCAGTGATATTAAGGAAATGAATGACGTGTCAACAATCACCGTTTTGGAACGATTTTGCGATGGTTGATCGTCGCTCATTAGTGTTAGATGCTGCGATGTCGCTACTGGCGCCGGATGTGCGTCACTAATGACGTGACCCCGACGATATATTGGCAGCGATGTCGCAGCGTGTAAAGTACCCCTAACTCTGATAGTCTTTATTTTTATAGTGCCAACACATTTTGCAACACAAACAAAATCAGGCATTATAGCGTGCCAAACTGATTAACAAATCAATGTCAAACCAATAGAAATCCAGCATTTACAAATAATAGTAATCCACATTTTATTGTGGTGTCATATAAGGTACTACATTAGTTATTAGACACACTTTCCTGATGTGTTTTAGAAGCCACATGCATCTTTAGTTATTATTGCACCTATTCCACAATGCTCACCACCCTTTTAAACATTAGACAAACCAATAAAACTATCATTAAGTCATTTTAACTAGCATACACCTGGCAATCATGTGCCATAGGATGAAAGTGATGATGATTACATTTATTTAGAGATCATGAATATTCATGAGGTCACCAAGACTGGATGTTGTATTGCAGATCGAAAACAATCCATGTTAAGCCTGCTTTACACGTTGCAATTTCGCATACGATAGCGTATGCGATTTGCAACGCCCCCATCGTATGTGCGGCAGTGGTACGTTCAATTTGTTGAATGTGCCGCACACACAATTAAACCCCGTCACACGTACTTACCCGTCCATACGACCTTGCTGTTGGCGGCGAACGTACACTTCCTGGAATGGGAGGGACGTTCGGCGTAACATCGACGTCACGCGGCAGCGGCCAATAGAAGCGGAGGGGCGGAGCTGAGCGGGGCGTAAACATCCCGCCCACCTCCTTCCTTCCGCATTATTGGCGGCAGCCGTGGGAGGCAGGTAAGATCTGTTCAATGTTCCCCGGGTGTCACACACTGCAATGTGTGCTGCCACGGGAACATTGAACAACCACACGTTCAATTCTAGAGAAAGGTACGATGTGTATGTGATGAATGTTTTAATGTTCAATCGCAATCGCACGTACCTGTCACACACTGCAATGTACCTTACGATGCCGGATGTGCGTCACTTACGACGTGACCCCGCCGACACATTGTAAGATATTGCAGTGTGTGAAGCGGGCTTAACAGATCTAAATATGACAGCAATGAATGACTTCAGAGTGTGAGTAACAAAGCAAAATTTCCCTGAAAAGTTTCACATTAAGGGCCCTTTTCCACTTGTGATTTCAATATGCGAGTGTGATCCGATAAAACATCGGATTGCACTCGCACCAGTGCAAAACTATGGGACAGTGTCCTCTTGCCTTTTATTTATCGTCACAAATCGTGCTCTCGGTGCAATCGCAGCATGCTGTGTTTGGCAGCAAATCTCGGCTCAAGCACCCCCATACAAGCCTATGGGAGCGTGTGAAACATCGCACTGCACTCGCATGTTCTGTGAGTGCAGTGCGATATATGCAGATACAGGCAGCGGAGGAGATGGGGAGAAAGTGCTTCCTCCCTCTTCTCCGCAGCTGTGATCTGATCGCAAGATCTCATCACAGTCGCATGACCCTCGGCTGACGCTCGCAGCAGAGGGTCATTAGCATATCGCTTCCGATGCTCTCGCACCGGAAGTGGTACGCAAGTGGAAAAGAACCCTAAAGAGAATTCTGTATTCAGGCTAAAAATTCAGTTGGCTCTCTGTTAAGAAGGAGATATTTAAAGGGAACCTGTCAAATGCACAAACACTATTATCCAGCAGTTATGCGGTTCATCTGCAGGTTAAAATTGTTACAATGCTGTCTGACAGCTTTAGGCTAAGAACACACGGCGAGCAAAACGGAGCAAGTGGAATGCGATAAAAAAAATAAATCGCATTCCACTCAGACCAATGTTACTCTAGAGCAGGGGTCGGGAATCTTTTTGGTTGAGAGCCCTGAATGCCACATATTTTAAAATGTAATTCCGTGAGAGCCATACTCACCAAAGGGGAGCAGTAGTGGTGAAGCAGTTCAGAAGGTCCCAGGAGGCATGGTACGCGATGCTGCGGGCACGGAGGAGGTGGTGTCGCGGCTCAAGAGGAACAGTGGTCAGTATGCGCAGGGTCAGCAATAATGCTGCGGGCGGGGAAATTTTTATACACACCCTAAATAAAGCATTTACTGATTATGCATTATGCTGGATCTTCCTCACATTTGTGAGCGAAATACACGCCTTCTATGCTCCAAATTAATAAGATTTGTTTTACAAGCGCTTAGGAAATCATAACAGCACACACGCTTTGCGGTGTACTGAAGATTTCTGCTTTATTACGTCATGTGACCAGTTTATATAGTATCCCAAACAAAGAAATAACTCCTCAGAATTATCCATCAATATACACCTGTAATATACATCACTACACCCCTATATACACCTGTAATATACATCACTACACCCCTATATACACCTGTAATATACATCACTACACCCCTATATACACCTGTAATATACATCACTACACCCCTATATACACCTGTAATATACATCACTACACCCCTGTATACATCTGTAATATACATCACTACACCCCTATAAACACCTGTAATATACATCACTACACCCCTATATACACCTGTAATATACATCACTACACCCCTGTATACATCTGTAATATACATCACTACACCCCTATATACACCTGTAATATACATCACTACATCCACATATACATAACTAGACCCCTATATACTACACCTGTAAAACTACATTGCCATATACTACATCACTACACCCAAATATTTCTCACCAGTTACCCCCCTCCCTCCCCTCCACTCCCCCCATTGTCCCCTCAGGTTACAAGTGACCACTCACCTTTCCCTCCTCAGGCACCTCCGTACGGGCTCCCGCTGACATCTTTCTTCTCTTGTACGGCCCCCCGCTGAGCTGCTTCCTCTCTCCGTACGGGCTCCGGCTGCTGCATCTTCTTCTCCTGCCGGGCGGGAACTTTTCAAATGACACACGCGTGCCGTGCTGACGACATCAGGGCGCGCGTGTGTGTCACAGAGAAAGTGCCGGCAGGCAACAGAGGACAGATTCCTGCGTTCCACTGCTGCACAGTGCGGCGCTGCAGGATCTGTCCTCTGTTCCCTGCACGCCAGCACGCAGCGTGTGATGAGGGCAATCTGACCACGGGCCGCCCGGAGCCTGGAGCTCTGAACAACAGGTCAGATTGCCCTCATCAGTGACCGGCCAGCAAGGACGCCCGGAGCCAGGCGGGCCGGTCACAGAGAGTAGGCGGGCCGGATGTGGCCCGCGGGCCGCCCCTTGCCCAGGTCTGCTATACACTGTGCCATCAGCGAGGGTGCGTGTGAATGGGATCCTTTCGGACCCTTTCACTATTTCAAACGGCACCCGTCAGGGATGCCCGCTATCCCCTCTGATATTCATCCTAATGTTGGAACCTTTCCTTAGACATATACGAGCTAATAGTGATATTGCAGGTGTGGCGGTGCGCCAGGCCGTGCATAAAGTCGCAGCATATGCGGACGATCTCCTGTTCTTTGTTTCGGCTCCCAGAGTTTCTCTCCCTAACTTGATGAAAGAGTTTCAGATATATTCTCAATTAGCAAATTTCAAAATTAACTTCTCAAAATTGGAGGTTCTTAACATCAATCTGTCTTCCAGGGAAGTGGAGGAGTTGAAATCATCCTTTAGTTTTCGGTGGGCAGTTCAGTCTCTTAATTATCTGGGAATACGCCTTACCAGTGACTTGGGCCTCCTCTATGTCCATAATTTTCCACCCTTGCTAGCATCTATTAGGAAAGACTGTGACCGGTGGGGAAAATCTCTGTTCTCATGGTTTGGTAGAAATCAAATCTTTAAGATGAATACACTGCCCAGGCTCTTATACATTCTCCAAGCTCTCCCAATTAAAATTCCAACCGCATTCTTCTGGACACTTGAGTCAATTCAGTCATCATTTATATGGGCGGGCAAACCAGTACGCTTAAAGAGAACCACCCTATTTAGATCCAAACGCAGAGGTGGGATCGGGCTGCTGGACATGAGGCGTTACCATTTAGCAGGCCACCTCACCAGAATAATTGATTGGTGCAGGAACGGTACACAGAAGGTGTGGGTTCAAATTGAACAGTTTTTTCTCAAATACCTCTAAATAAATTGCCTTGGGTGCTTCCTGAGGCTCCTGCGGGGCTGAAGGTACATCCAACTATTGGCTCTACAGTGACGTATTGCAATACGGGTCCGGTGCGTGCAGAATTGATCCCCCTTCACTCCCGCATGATGCCTATCTTGAGCCATCCCTCTTATGAGCCGGGAAGAACAGACCCCATATTTCAGTTGTGGATACACAATGGGATAGATCGGGTAGAAGACTTGGGAGATCGGGAGGGTTGGCCCTTGATTGTCAATCTGGAGGCTAGACAAACCCCAGCCCCGTTGGGACGATGGAGATGTTTATGTGGCGCCCTGGACTAGCCAGGTCGTCACAGGTAACACACAAACACCCCCAGCAGCGCCGGACCCGAGCGTTAGCGAGCGCGGCAGCGGCGTCCTCCCCGCCCGCGACAACTTGGCGTCACGAACAGGATTGAACCCATCTACTTACCAGTAGAAGTGCGCCTTGTGATCTCCGCCGGCGGTGTCCGGACGAAAAATTTGAAGCGCCGCCATCTTTGGCGCGAAAATCTCCCGCTCGAGCATCTTCTCCGAGCAGGGAAGGCGCGAAAACGAAGCCCCGCCCCCAACAAGCGGAAGTGCTGAAGAGAACCAAGGGGGGGGCGGGTGTGTGTCTGCCTAATGTAGCCGAGGCTATAAAAGCGGGGGCGCCAGGACTCTGCAAACATTTGGTTCCTGGAACACTGCTGCGCACGATGTCCCGTCCATCCGGCACCGTTGGAACCCCAGAGCCCACGCCATGAACAGCGGCGTGGGTGGAAGCCTGGACTGCACAAATGTGCTGCCGTCTTCAAACCCAGGTCCGGTTCTTGATGGAGCGCTGGGTGGCCGAGATGGAGGAAGTGGCGGCAGCTGTGCGGAGACGCGAGGTGGAGGCAGTGTTGGAGGAGCGGGTAAGCGACCCACGCCCCTGTGTCCGAGAAGGACTGGCCGCTGCGGCTGAGGGGCCAGGCCTGCGCCCGCTCACCCTCCTGCCTCCCCCGCCATCCGTACCGGTTGCTGTTACCCCTCCGCTCGATCCGCTACCCCCAACACCGGTAGCGGAATCCAACCCGTCCGCCCTAGAGGACCGGCCTGGGGGCGGGAACGGCCTATATCCCTCCCGCTGCCATGGAAGACCCCGCGGGAAGTAGCCATCCGCGACGAGAAGCCGTTGGCCCCGGAAGTGGCCGCACCCGAGACCGTCCCGACTCCGGCAAACCGCCTGGCCATGGAAGAACCGGCCGCTGCCGGCCTGAAGGCCCAACCGGTGAGGTCAGCTGTCCCTGAATCCCCCGCCTCGGCTGAGGCTGCGCCGGGCCGCCACTGCAAAGCAGCAGTCCAGGCCATGTCACCGCAGGACCCCCACGAGAGAGTACCGGTAGTGGCCGGTGTGGGCGCAGTCCAGCGGGGCCCGACCTGGGTGCAGGGGTCTGCCAACACCCCTTATTGGGACAGGGAACCAAACCAGTTGGGCCGAGAGATTGCCGCCAGGGAGCAACAGAGGGCCGAAGTAATGGCGCGAGTGATTAAAGAAAAGGATGCACTCCGTCATGCCACCTTTCGGGTGCGGGGCCCGGTGTATGAAGGCCAAGTGCGGCAGTTTGACCCGCGGAGGGGGTTCGGTTTCATCTACGAGCTGGGCCTGGAGGCCGAAGTGTTTGTGGCCTGCCGCGATGTCAACTCACACCTTCCCACGGGCCACCCAGGTCGCGATCTATTGCCAGGCGACCTGGTAACTTACACCCGCCACTGCGGGGAGAGGGGCTGGTTCGCCCTGGATGTTAAGCAAAGGAAGAGCCGCGGTGAGCAGATGCGGCCCCAGCCCCCTCCTCCACCAAGCTGTCCAGATGTTGCGCTGGAAGAGGTCCTGGATGAGTACGACCTCAAGTAGTGGCAGCGGTCCTCCATTGCAAACAAGTTGTCCCCCGTTGGGACCCTCAGCAGAATGAATGACAAAAATCAACCGAAAAGATCATCTGATTAGCTACAGTGATTATCCCGGCCGTTGCCGGCAAGTTGTCCCCGGAGGGACTCTGTGTGTTTTTACCACCCAAATGAGAAACTGCTCATGAACATGGCCGAGAACTGGCAGGCCACCCACGAACTGGTGGGCTTGTAAATAGTTTTGTGGGATGGAAACCGTTGCCGCCTCCGGAGAGGCAGATTGGAGGAAGGGCCCGCAGCAGAGCAGGCTGGGCCCGGCCACCACCAGGACCGGTGGCCATCCTCCGGGGGTCAGTGGTCCCCCTGGACGTGGGGTTCCCTGAAGTGACAGCCGGGTGCGAGTAACCGTACCCATTCCCGCTCGGGCAGCCTGAACCTGGACTGGGGTCAAAATGTGCTGCCCACTTCTTAGGGGCAGCATCAGGGCTAGGTTGCTTGGGTGGGAGAGTGGAAGACATCGTCCGTCCGTCATTATTAAAAGTGTTTTTATATCTGCAACGTTCAAGTGACCTAACAAAAATGCTTATGTTTGAAATGTTTACATGTTATTTATGTTTTTAAAGTTTTGAAAAAAAATAAAACCGGTGATGGACGGGCAGCCCGTGGACGGTCTGCATTTCACCAAGGGGGAATGTGGCGCCCTGGACTAGCCAGGTCGTCACAGATAACACACAAACACCCCCACCCCCATTAGACAGTAACATTAGCCAAACACGAAATCCTTGTTGCCTCCCTCCAGGGTCTGATGTCCACACCAGGTGGGGCGGAGCCAAGCGATTGGCCCCACCCACCGAGGAGTTCACAGGCCTGGAGGCGGGAAAAGTGACAGTTGAGTTCAGGAGTTCAGTGGAGGAGGTTGAAGTGAAGAGTGTCTGGGTTTGGGGCCCAGGCACTGACAACAAGGTTGGCAGACGGTGGTGGCCGTCTGCAGGAGCTGTGAATCAACGCGGAACTGTAGGACCGGGGTCGGGCGTTACCAACCGGGGAGCGAAGTGAAGCCAGCACACACAGGCAGGGCCATCGGACCCCGGCTAGGCTTGGAGTCGCCGTCAACAGTCAAATCCAAGTGTGACAGGAACCCCAGGGGTTTCCTAACAGCCAAAGACCCGTTAGAAGGCAACCGCCCACACCGTGAGGGTATACAGCTACCGCCTAAGGCTAGAGACCCAAGGGCCAGCGCCTGCGGGCATATGGGCTCCTCCGGCATCCATACACTGGGGAGCAAACTACCGTTGGGGATCCACCGTAGTCAAACAAGTACACAAAAGGTGCAAGGAAAGACAGCCACCATCACCTGTCCGGGGAGAGACACTGCAGCCAGCTGCGGGACCCGTCCATCCAGCCGTTTGGTTTACCGAGGACTTTGTGCATCTCTTACTGAGTGAGTACACCCGTGCCATCCGGCACCGTGCCGCGCTGTCCCTGCAACCCTGCACCTCACCTACCCTGCCTCCCCGCCACACCACCGGGCCCCGGGACCACCAACCCCTACCCACGGAGGGGGAAAACAACATCCCAGCTGCTCCCTACCATCGCTCCCGGGATTCCCGTCACCAGCAGCTGTGGTACCTATCTTCACCACAACCCGTGGGTGGCGTCACGGACTAAATCCCCCAAACCAACCACCCCTTTCACTCACGGGCGAGGAGCGCCGCTCGAGTCCCCAGATCAGGCCCACCACTCGAGCCACCAAGCAGCAGCAGCCGCAGCAGCGCCGGACCCGAGCGTTAGCGAGCGTGGCAGCGGCATCCTCCCCGCCCTCGACATTTACAGCTGGCACATTTTCTCAGTAAAATTCAAAATAGGGCCTACTTCCAACAGCCCAAGACACAATTTCAAATCATCTTTGGGGGAACAGGCCCGACTCGACACTCGCTATCGGCGGTATATTCTTTGTTATCCTCTCCTTCAGACCAACCTCCTCCATCATTTGTAGCGAAGTGGGAGGGTGACCTCGGCGTGAGCCTCTCCTCTGACCAGTGGGAACGTATCTGTCTGCTTGCACTCAGTTCATCCATTAGCTCTAGATTCCAGGAAGCCAGTTACAAATTGCTGTCCAGATGGTACAGGGTGCTGTCTAGAATTCATGCATTTTTCCAGGGGTGGATCCTACTTGCTGGAGATGTGGTGTGGAGGAGGGTACTCTCCGCAATTCTGTAAGTGTGCTGATAAACAGCGAGTATGAATGTCCGCCTACTCCTCCCCCCCTCTACCCTCACCCCTCTACCTTACCTCCGCCCGTCCCACTTCTTCCCTGCTCATCCTCTTATGCTTCTTCTATATTCTCTTCCTTTTTCTATCTTGGTTTATTTTCTTTTTCTTCTTTCAAACGTGCGTATCTTAATACCTTAAGGCACAATGTGCTTTTTCACTTAGATAAATAAGAAAGAAAAACCTTACGGGAACCTTGCATAGGTAGATGTTCGGGATGGGGCGTACGTCTTCTATACCTTACTGCTGTGCATATGACTGGTCTCAATGTACTCTCTATTCTGAGCAGACTGTGATTGTTGCAGACGGGCCGTTAGGTCCATGGACCTGTATTTTGTTATGATGGTTTCTAAATAAATAAAGAATTTAAAAAAAAAAGAATGCAAACATAGACATATACAGATGACTGAATAACTGGTGTAATGATACCGAATTCAGAAATAATCTGAAGATAGTATACATCAAACAATGTGATTCAACGCAATCAAATGATAATTGGATTGTTTGATCTTTGCTGTCATTTGATCACACTGAATCATGTGGCTTTATATACCATATATTCATGCTCTGTAGTCTGTATCATTACACCATTCATTCATTCCTCTGTATGTGTATATGTTTCCATTACTAAATTATACACGCCTCAATACTGAACTTGCAACATCAAGAAAGAAAAGCTGTGGAGTTATGGAAATCATAAAATCAAAAGACGTTAATAATGTGCAAATGATGAAAAAATTAAAGCAATATTTTCTTAATTTGTTTCGTAACGTGCCAGAAATCCCCCACCTACATACCTTGGCTCCTATTAATTAGGTTATTAATCATGCCTGTGTGATGGTCTGCCACTGTGAATGCACTTGTGCACACAATTCATCAAGAGCCCCTTCTGACAGCTCCCTTTACAATTGCTGACCAATGACGTCCCACAAATGTTGAATTAAAAAGCCATGTAGGGGGATACAGCTAGCATGTGGAAGAAGGATCTCTGGTCAGATGAGACCAAAGTCGAATCTTTTGGGCTAAATACAAAATGCTATGTGTGGTAGAAAACTAACACTTCCTATCACCCTGAAAACACCATCCCCATCATCACACATGGTGGTCACAGCTGATCAGAGTTGATGGGAAGATGGATGGAGCTACATACAGGGCAATCCTGGAGGAAAAACCTGTTAAAAGCTGCAAAATACTTGAGAATTGGGGTGTAGGTTCACCTTCCAGCAGGACAACGACCCTAAACATATTGCCAGATCTACAATGGATGGCTTAGACCAAAGCACATTCATGAGTGTGAATGGCCCAGTCACAGTCCAGACCTAAATCCCAATGAGAATCTGATGCAAAACTTAAAAATTGCTGTTCACAGACATCTCCATCCAATCTCACTTAGCTATTTTGCAAAAAAGAATTGGCAACAATTTCAGTCTCTAGATGCGCAAAGCTGGTAGAGACATCCCCCAAAAGACTTGCAGCAATAATTGCAGTGTAGATTGGTTCTACAAAGTATTGACTCGGGGGGGCAGGGGGCAGGGGGGTGAATAAAAATGCACATCACAATTTTCAGATTTACACTTCACAGATATTTGGTGTTTGTATATCACATAATATCCCAATAAAAGACAGTTAAGTCTGCAGTTGTAAAGTGAAAAAATGTGCAAACGTCTTCAACATATCAATGCTTTTTCAAGGCACTGTATATATATATATATATATATATATATATATATATATATATATATATATATATATATATATAGCCAATATATATATATATATAGCCAATATATATCACACTGTGATCAGGGACCATAGAGTGCAAAGTATTATCTTATATACAGTGGACTACAGTTTCAAATATTAGTGTATAAATAAACATTATAGTTTTAATATTTATCTTTAAACTTGTCTCTGTATAAAGACCTTTTCTTTAAATGAAGGGGATGGAGACGAATGTAAGAATATGATAGAGGAAGGATAAGAAAAAATATGTGGAGATTAAAAAAACAGGTCACCGCTGCTTATCATCTCTCTGGGTATGAGTACAATACCGCTTACGGGGCAAACATTTGTTCATACACATACATTTCTAATGTCCTAAACTTTAAGCGATGCAGCACATGACTGCTACATCTCTACACTAAAACATTTTAATGCAAACCATCTGATTAGATCTCCAGTTTCTTTTTCCTCCAGAGATATCCATGACACTGCTGTATCCAGGTGATGACAATGTGTAGCTTCAGTCCAGGTACAATTACACAGTGTTAAATTTATGATTGTGTATAGATGTATATAAAGTCTAAGAGCAGTACTGTAACAAGACCTGTCATTATTATATATATACAGTACAGACCAAAAGTTTGGACACACCTTCTTATTCAAAGAGTTTTCTATATTTTCAGGACTCTGAAAATTGTAGATTCATATTGAAGGCATCAAAACTATGAATTAAAACATGTGGAATGAAATACTTAAAAAAGTGTAAAACAACTGAAAATATGTCTTATATTCTAGGTTGTTCAAAGTAGCCACCTTTTGCTTTGATTACTGCTTTGCACACTCTTGGCATTCTCTTGATGAGCTTCAAGAGGTAGTCACCGGAAATGGTTTTCCAACAGTCTTGAAGGAGTTCCCAGAGATGCTTAGCACTTGTTGGCCCTTTTGCCTTCACTCTGCAGTCCAACTCACCCAAACCATCTCGATTGTGTTCAGGTCTGGTGACTGAGGAGACCAGGTCATCTGGCGTAGCACCCCATCACTCTCCTTCTTAGTCAAATAGCCCTTACACAGCCTGGAGGTATGTTTGGGGTCATTGTCCTATTGAAAAATAAATGATGGTCCAACTAACCGCAAACCGGATGGCATAGCACGCCGCTGCAAGATGCTGTGGTAGCCATGCTGGTTTAGTATACCTTCAGTTTGGAATAAATCCCCAACAGTGTCACCAGCAAAGCACCCCACACCATCACACCTCCTCCTCCATGCTTCACGGTGGGAACCAGGCATGTAAAGTCCATCCATTCACCTTTTCTACAAAGAAACGGTGGTTGGGTCCAAAGATCTCAAGTTTGGACTCATCAGTCCAAAGCACAGATTTCCACTGGTCTAATGCCCATTCCTTGTGTTCTTTAGCCAAAACAAGCCTCTTCTGCCTGTTGCCTGTCCTTAGCAGTGGTTTCCTAGCAGCTATTTTACCAAGAAGGCCTGCTGCACAGTCTCCTTTTAATAGGTGTTCTAGAGATGAGAACGTGTGTCCAAACCTTTGGTCTGTACTGTGTATATATATATATATATATATATATATATATATATATATATATATATATATATATATATATATATAGACGCAGTCATCGTATGATCCTTCAATAAATACAAGTAGATCCTCCAAAATGTGGACGACAAGTATATTAATGGAGCTGTCTTTGGATTTTTTTTTTTATTAAGTCAAAAGCCATACATAAATCATAAATGTATAAATTGAAGCGGGCCCGATAATGATATCCTCTTTACTAGATCACTTTTCATCTGGTTTAAATACATTTCACATGCAAACCAGATTAAAACCACATGAAAACCAATACATAAAGCCTCTAGAAGACTAGTAGATTGCGTCATGGCAGCCAGTGTGCAGGCAGTATAGGTAATGTACAAATAGAAAGCATCAGGAATCATTTTTTCTTATCATTGATGTGTCACAAAATACATCCACTCTTCTGCAATAAGGACACCATGTGCAGATCATTCTGTGCTGACACTTGTAGTGTCTATAGTAATGTGCATACTGATAAGTAGTAACTATGGGGGTTGCTGAGCTCACAATTGCATTAGATGCCTAAGGGTCCCAAAATAATTGGGATATTGAATGCATATGAATGTTATGGATTCAGCCCCTATGTTTGTTTCTTAAACTGATTGGCACCTGGAGCAATCAGACAATATGTGGACTTGCTCAATCTTATGTAAATACTTAAGAAAATGTTTAGGTTTTTCAGAAACTACACTGAATACTTTTCTTGCGTTAGGGCACATTCACATTCCACTGTCCCATTTTTGCAAACACCAAAAGATAATCTATTAGAATTGCAGGGCTTCAATGCATCAGCTTGTTGTTTTTAAAGCGCACCAATCACCAGGATTTTCCTATATAACCTAAAGCCAGTGCTATACTGCCACTATCAAGCTGATTCTATACATACATTTAGTTGGCAGCTAGGTTGTATAGGTTTTGAAACACAAGCAAGTAAAGTTTGTAAAATGAGTAGCTTTTTTAATGACAGCAGCTGCCGATCAGCTGATAGCTGGGGTGGGTATTCATAGTCATTCCCGCCCCATCCTCCCTGTTATTTATGCTAATTCTATTATAGAATCGTTTTACTAACTGACTAGAAGGACCGGTGCTGATGTCATACCCATGTGACCAGAAGGGGCGGGCCTCAGCCAACATAGCTAATACCAGGAAGCAACATTATTTTTCTGTTGGCTGAGGCTCCGCCCCTTCTAGTCACATGGGTATGACATCAGCACAGGTCCTTCTAGTCAGTTAGTAGAATGATTCTAAAATAGAATTAGCATAAATAACAGGGAGGACGAACAGGCAGGGGGCTGGAATAACTATGAATACACACCCCAGCTATCAGCTGATCGGCAGCTGCTGCCACTCAAAAAGCTGCTCATTTTACAAGCTTTACTTGCTTGTGTTTCAAAACCTATACATCCTACCTGACAACTAAATGTATGTATAGAATCAGGCTGATAGTGCCAGTATAGCATTGGCTTTAGGTTATATAGGAAAATCCTGGTGATTGGTGCGCATTAACGTAGACTTATGCTTTGAGCGTCCGAGACCGAGCCTGAGTTGCACAAAAAGATCCGAATCGGACATGCCATGAGTGTAAAGGGGGCTTTACACGCAACAACATCGGTAACGAGATGTCGTTGGGGGTCACGGAATTCGTGACGCACATCTGGCCTTGTTAGCGACGTCGTTGCGTTTGAAACGCACGACCGACCGTTAACGATCAAAATCACTCACCTAATCATTGATCGTTGACACGTCGTTTTAATCCCAATTATTGTTGCTGTTGCAGGACGCAGGTTGTTCGTTGTTCCTGCGGCAGCACACATCGCTATGCGTGACACCGCAGGAACGAGGAACATCACCGTACCTGCGGCCGCCCGCAATGAGGAAGGAAGGAGGTAGGCGGTATGTTCTTCCCACTCATCTCCGCCCCTCCGCTTCTATTGGGCAGCCGCTTAGTGATGCCGCTGTGACGCCGAACGAATCTCCCCCTTAAAGGAGAGATTGTTCGGCGGCTACAGCGACGTCGGTGAAGAGGTAATTGCGTGTGACGCTGCCGTAGTGATATTGTTCGCTACGGCAGCGATCACCCCATGACGCGCCACCGACGTGGGCGGGTGCTATCGCTCGCGACATCACTAGTGATGTCGCAGCGTGTAAAGCCCGCTTAACAGATTTTATCAACTTCAAAAACAACATAAATGTTAACAATTACATCAATTGTCCATTTTAAAATGGACAAGAATTATGGTTGTGTGATTGTACCATAAGAGGAAGAACTGGGGGAGAAGTGCTCATTGCTGCCACAGCAGTGGTACAAGAGCAGGGTGATATTAGACTGGGTTTTATATTAATGGATTAGATTGCTTTTGTTCAGCGCTGTTAACATTGCATTCTACATATAGAGGCAATACATGTGCTGGAGATAAATGCTCTATCAAAGTGCTTTGAAAGGGCTCATCTCAAATATGAAAAGCACATCTTACATAAAAGGTACACTCAGTAATTTGAAAAAGTAGTTTCCAAGCATGATGGTGCTCATGGTGTCAAGGTAAATTCTTGCTCCCCCCCCCCCGTTATACCGGCTGTCTTGACAATCCCTTCTTTGGCTAAGGCCTGACCACTTTTTATTGTGCAAAAAGATCTTGCTCCAAATTGTTTATCTTTGTTATGCCAGAAAATGGGAACAGAAGGATGATAAATTCTTTGTGTTATATGATTCAATTCAGCTTCCCATAGTAATGAAACAGTGTTCAGTACAGAAGTTCTTTTTTTGGCAGCACAAATCATTCTATCAATTATCTCTACTTTTTATAAACAATTCAGAAGGGGTTTCTAGGTACAAGGACCCCAGGGACTCCTTCCAAGTGCATTGGTGTACAAAATAAATATTCCTTCATAATAGAGATCTACTTTGATTCTGAAAAGCACGGATATTAATATGAATTATATGTATTGATAATGATGAGCGAGCACTAATATACACAAGTGCTCGTTACTCGATTGAGAAGATGCTCAGACAGGGCCGATTCGAGTAAAGAGTATAATGGAAGTTTATGGGAATACGAGCATTTTTACAGAAGACCCCCCCAGGAGGGCTGGGGAGGCAGGAAAATCGATGAAATGAATGGGAACAGCATGGTGAAGAGGCTTGGTCACATCTATGACTCTCAGGTCTAAATAAATAAAATAATTTAAAAAAATGGCGTGGTAGTCCCCCCTATTTTCGATAACCAGCCAAGGTAAAGCAGACAGCTGCGGGCTGATATTATCAGACTGGGAGGGTCCATGGTTATTGACCCTTCCCATCCTAAAAATACCCGCTCACAGACACCCCAGAATTGGTGAATCACATTAGATTAATAATAATAATAATAATGTTTATTTATATAGCGCCAATATATTCCGCAACATTTTACAATCCGGTGGGGGGTTGTATAGACAAAAACAAAACAAAATAGTAAATAATTCAGCTACAGTAGGAATGAGGGCCCTGCTCGAAAGCTTACAATCTATGGGGAAAAAGGGGGACACAAGAGGTGAAGCACACTTTTGGATTCTCCAATTCCAATGTTTGCCCAGCTCTTCCAGATGCCATGATGTGGTGGCAATCAAGTTAATATATTTTAGCCATCAAGACCAGAGTTTAGTATTGGAGAGATGTCTATCAGACACTGCTATTACTACCACAGTAATGCACCCCCCTCAAAAAAAAAAACCCAGAGGAAAAATAGTTTATTTGAATAATGACACCCCTCACTGTCCCTCGTTCACCAATTATTATCAAAAATGTTTCCACAAAGTTCCTCTGTTGTAGATCCCAATCCCTGAATGCAGGTTTGGTGACTGTGAATAGCAATAAAGTACAGCTATTCACAGGCGCCAGATAGTGATGACAATGCTCATCACTAGCCCATCACTAATCAAGACATACGCAGTGACCCTACTATGCACAGTGACCTCTGAAGTATGCAAGACGTCCTGGCCTATAGTAAAGACGTTAGAGATGTGACATGTATCAGCGTAAAGAAGAGTCGGACAGCAGTCAACGAGCAGCAGAGGTGAGCGATGAGGTTTCAGTTTTTTGTTGGTTTTTTTTTTTTTACCATTTTCTGGCCTTGTACCTGTTGCAATTTATATACAAATTTAACTGAAGAACAAACCTACAGAAACAATCTTGTTCATAACATTAGATGCACCAATTTTGGTGGGGTGGCAATCGGGGGAAATACTTGTGGGGTTGATGTCAGCTGTGTAATGTAGTCCACAATCCCTGAATGCAGCTCTGGTGACCATGAATAGCAGTAAAGTGCAGCTATTCATAGGCTGTGCTCAGTAAGACCCTGATGGTCTGATGCCATTATTTGAGGTCACAACTGCGGATCCCACGGTACCCCAGGTGTGACCAAAGGTGATCTAATTGAACTCGGTGACCTCACCTCAGGTGAAGTCATTGAAATAAATACCAGATTACCGGATTAGGCAATGTGTGCACATTAAATATTTGTTTGCCGACATTTCTGTACCAAACTGCATCTTCTGGCAATAAATGGCCACCAAACCGCTTGCATTTTGATGCGGTTTTGGTGCACTTTTTTTGCCAGAAAATGCTGATTTGGTGCAGAAATGTCTACACCCAAATACTCAATGTGCACACATTGCCTAATCCGGTAATCCGGCACTGAGTTAAATTACTTCACCTGAGGTGAGGCCAGTGAATTCAATGAGTTCACCTCCGGTCAGTTCACCTGCAGTCACAGCTGGGGTACCGTGGGAACATCCAGCTGTGACCTCAGCTTAACTCAGTGATGTCACCTCTCACAGCTGTGGCTCTATCAGTGTGTCCCTTATGCTGCAGTGAGTGGTCATGTTTTGTAATGTGATCGTGCACTGCGATCTCAGGATGTAGCAGAGTCGGGATCGTCATGGGACCTCGTGTGGATTATAACGGACCTGCAGGGTGTTTTGTGGGCTTCTAAATTGGAGAACGAGGGTGGTTTTTTTCATACAATAAAAGATTTTTTGTGTGTTTACTTTTTTATACTTACAGAGTTAGTAATGGGGGGTCTCTCCACTACTAACCTCAGGCTTGATGACAGCTCTGGTTTTATGGCAATGCACAGCTGTCAATAACCCCTTATCACTAGAAGTCCCAGAGAGGGGTCATTTAACATTTCTACCTTTGGAACCCAGAGATGGGTCAAATGACCTGAAGGATTTTAGCTAACATCCTATAATCACCGTCTTTTGTTCTGTAATTAAGGCCATTACTGTAGCACCACAGGGCGTTGTTGTTTTCCATTGGGTTTAGCCATTTAGTTTCTAGTTAGTTCTATTCAGTTTATCATCAGTCATTTGACCCTCTTTCGGGACTTCAGGGGGGAGCTCGAAATTTCTGGGACTTCTAGTGTTAAATTACTCCAATTGCCACCGCACCAGGGCAGTAGGGATGAGTTGGGTAACACGCTGGCATTGGCGCATCTAATGGATGCGACAATTCCGGGGCGGCTGCCAGCTGCTATTTTTAGGCTGGGCAAGGCCCAATAAGTATGGCCTCCCCAGACTGAGAATACCAGCCCACAGTGTTATCTTGCCTGGGTATCAAAATTGGAGGGGGCCCCACGTCGTTTTTAAAATTATTTATTTACATAATTTAAAAAAGGCTCAGGGGTCCCTCGTACTTTGACACACAGCCAAGATAATGCACACACCTGGGGGCTGCAACCTGTAGCTGTCTGCTTTATCTATGCTGGGTGATCCTAAGCCAGTTTTTTTCCAGTTATTTATTTATTTTTACACTCCATAACCAATCACCGTTCCTGTCACAGAGGGTGGAAGGGGAAGCAGTGAATATGCATGACAGCTAATAAGCAGAACCGAAAGCAGTGTGATAGCCATGCGGGAGACTCAGTCAGTAGAATTCTCCTGATTTACAGCCCCCTAGCCCTTACTAACACCATTTTACAGCACATATATTCAGGTCCCTATAGACTTATATAGGATTTGGCATTGAGGCTCATGTTTGAGTCCAAGTCTGGTGCTGAAGCGGTCATTTTTTTAAGTCCAGGTATACCCACCGAACCCGATCATCTTCTCGTTTGCCCATCTTTAGTCTTGACGTCTCAGTATCGTAACCTTATGACAAAAGAAGTAAGGTAGCACAGTGGCTGGGACTGTTTTTTTTTAGGTTACATCCATCCAGGAGTAACATCTGTATGGAGGATATTATTCTGTATATTTGTAGTCAGTTTTACTAAAAGCCAAGTTGACAATATTTGTGGCCAATTTATGATAATGTGGCACGTTAAAAAAAATATGTTCTAACTTTCAACTATTTCTAGAGAATGTTGCATTATGGGCACGTTACACGCTACGATTTATCAAACGATATGTCGTCAGGGTCACGTCGTTAGTGACGCACATCCGGCCTCGTTAGACATATCGCAGCGTGTAACACAAATGAGCGACTGTGAAGGAGCAAAAATACTCACCTTCTCGTTGCTCGTTGACACGTCGCTCATTTTCAAAAAATCGAACGTCCTTCTGTGCTCCGGTTGTTCATCGTTCCCGAGGCAGCACACGTCACTACGTGTGACATCTCGGGAATGATGAACTGCAGCTTACCTGCGGCCACCGGCAATGCGGAAGGAAGGAGGTGGACGGGATGTTTATGTCCCGCTCATCTCCGCCCCTCCGCTTCTATTGGCTGGCCGCTGTGTGACGTCGCTGTCACGCCAAACGTCCCTCCCCCTTTAGGAAGAGGATGTTCGCCTCCCACAGCGAGGTCATTCCGGAGGTAAGTACGTGTGACGGGGGTTACCGAGTTTGTACGACACGGGCAATGAATTGCCTGTATCGCACAAACGATGGGGGCGGGTGCGATCACATATGTGAATGCACGATAAATTGATACATATAAAGCAGTCTTTAGGCTCACATTTATCAATACTTGTATTTATGATAAAAAACTGTAAGACACATTTATTAACCATTTGCAAGAGAATTTAGAGACACTTACGAGATAACTAAAGTGAAAAACAGCATATCAAGGATGTAGACTTTGAGATATGCAATGTTTAAAAATGTGATACCTTTTTGTACAGGCTCATTGTAGGAGGTTGGTGGCATACAAATAAAACATCACTTCCTACATGTGAGGCTGGACTCACACGAGCGTATGGCATCCGATGCGAGAGCATCGGATGCTATATGCTAATGTCCCCCGGCTCAGGCTCTGCTGCGAGCGTGAGCCGGGTGTCATGCGACTGTAACCCGATCTTGCGATCGGGTCACAGCTGTGAAGCTGAGTGCAGGCGCTGCGGAGGAGAGGGAGGGGTTAATCCTCCCATCTCCTCCACTGTCAGCCTGTACGTATATCGCACTGCACTGGGATAACATCCGAGTGCAGTCCGATGTATCTCTCGCATCCATTCACTTGAATGGGTGCGAGAGATACGGCGGTAGCAGCAAAACGCAGCATGCTGCCGCTTTTCTCGCACCCAGAATCTGGATGCGAGAAAAGCTGACCAACAGCTCAACCTCATTGCCTAACATTGGTCAGAGTGCAATGCGAGAATTTCTCGCATTGCACTCGTCCGATTTTCACGCTCGTGTGAGCGTACCCTGAAAGAGATTTAACCACTACAAGTGTATAGAAGAATAAACAGGGTCCTCCTGGGTAGCTACTTTCCACGTCGATGGAGCAGTCATAGGAGGTGTGCACGTGTTATTTGCATTGGGCGTCGGACATAACTGCTACAGCTACAAGGACAGAAAGAAGCTCCAATCCCAGCAGTTTAACTACTCATATGTCCTATCAGTAGACATTTCATGAGTTTACCAGAAGGAGAATAATACTTCATAAGTCAGCCCATTGCTGGCTAGCAAGCACAATCATACTGTGCCGATGGGTTACTCTAGCAACTGAAGGTCTATTAGATCCTGCTTCAGGTGCAGTCTAATAGGCTGCCTGTCCGTTACAGTTTTTCTGCAGCCAAATCTGCTCTTTTGGCAACAAAAAAAAAACTGCTTACACACGCTGCAGTTTTGTTTCTTCAGCAAAAAAAGGAATGCTCTGGCAGAAAAACGCATCCTCTGGCCAAAAAAAGTATAAAAAAATACATGCGTTTTTGCTGTGTTTTGGTGCATTTTTGGTGCATTTTTGATGCATTTTTGGTCCAATGATAGGTATATTTTTGCCCATGCATTTTTTAAAGGAGAAACAAAATAGTATAGGATATTTGATAGATGACCAAAAAAGCGCCAAACAGAGGGGTCAAATAAACAATATGAATCAAAGTGTAGTATACCCTGCCATGGGGATCAAAACACAATCAATTGAAAACACAAATAGCCAAAAATAAAATGTACATTTTATTTGAAATAATTAAAATACAAGGTACAAAACAGTGATTGAAAAAGAGGCAACACAACACAGCAGGGGGAGAGATAAGGTATGCAGCCAAAACAGAAGCTGTTACACAACAAAGCTCATATGACACCAGGAGACTGAATAAATAAATCACATGTGTGAGTCAGTCTAAAGGTGGTGTCACACACAGCGACAACGACAACGACGTCGCTGCTACGTCACCATTTTCTGTGACGTTGCAGTGACGTCCCGTCGCTGTCGCTGTGTGTGACATCCAGCAACGAGCTGGCCCCTGCTGTGAGGTCGCCGCTCGTTGCTGAATGTCCAGCTTCATTTTTTGGTCGTCGCTCTCCCGCTGTGACGCACAGATCGCTGTGTGTGACAGCGAGAGAGCGACGAAATGAAGCGAGCAGGAGCCGGCGTCTGGCAGCTGCGGTAAGCTGTAACCAAGGTAAACATCGGGTAACCAAGGTGGTTACCCGATATTTACCTTCGTTACCAGCCTCCGCCGCTCTCACGCTGCCAGCGCCAGCTCCTGCTCTCTGCACATGTAGCTGCAGTACACATCGTGTAATTAACCCAATGTGTACTGTAGCTAGGAGAGCAAGGAGCCAGCGCTAAGCAGTGTGCGCGGCTCCCTGCTCTCTGCATTGTGACATGTAGCTGCAGTACACATCGGGTTAATTAACCCGATATGTACTGTAGCTAGGAGAGCAAGGAGCCAGCGCTAAGCAGTGTGCGCGGCTCCCTGCTCTCTGCACTGTGACATGTAGCTGCAGTACACATCGGGTTAATTAACCCGATGTGTACTGTAGCTAGGAGAGCAAGGAGCCAGCACTCAGTGTGCGCGGCTCCCTGCTCTCTGCACATGTAGCGACGTTATGATCGCTGCTGCGTCTGCTGTGTTTGACAGCTAAGCAGCGATCATAACAGCGACTTACAAGGTCGCTGCTACGTCACAGAAAATGGTGACGTAACAGTGACGTCGTTGTCGCTGTCGTTTAGTGTGACCCCAGCTTAACTCCAGTGACACTGAGACACCAGATAGAAATAGTGTGCAGTTCATTGAGAATGCAAACGTACAAAGGACAGTGTCAGTAAACAAACAGATGAAGGCATACAATACCTAGTGGCATCTCCTGCTGCTGGTGCCAAACCCTACACACGTTTCAGCTTTAAGGCCTTTGTAAGATTGACTTACACATTGGGGGTTAATAAAGTGGTGAAAGAGGGTGGCTTTTTTGTCTTTTATTTCAAATAAAGGATTTTGGGGGTGTTTGTGTTTATGTACTTTCACTTACAGATTAGTGATGGGGTGTCTCATAGATGCCTGCCATCACTAATCTAGAACTTAGTGGCAGCTAGGGGCTGCTATTAACTCCTTATTACCCCAATTGCCACCACACTAGGGCAATCGGGAAGAGTCGGGACAGTCGCATCTAATGGATACTGCAATTCCGGGTGGCTGCAGGCTGATATTTTTAGGCTGGGGGCAGCCTAATAACCATAGGCTTCCCCAGTCTGAGAACACCAGCTATGGGGTTTTATCGTAGCTGAGTATCAAAATTGAGGGGATCGCACAGCGTTTTTTTTAAACATTATTTATTTTACTGTACAATATAGACCTGCCCACCGGCATCTATGATTGGTTGCAGTCAGACAGCTGTTATGATATGCTAATGAGGCCAGGGACTAGTAGCAAGGGTGTAAGTTCTTCATTCTGCCCTCATAGCATATTAGCACACCAACATGGGGCGTGCTAACATGCTATTCAATCCAGCGTCATCACCAGCGGTGACGCACGTACCTGTCTGTTACTACAGCCTCAGACGCCATGCGGTGTGCATGATCAGATTACTGCACTTCCGGTCATGCACACTATGAAGTTGCGTGTACGTGTCCAGGCTTCAGAGAGGTCTAGTGCACATAACCGGAAGTCCCGGGACTTCTGATCATGTGCACTGCTTGGCGTTCTGAGACAGTGCAACGGACAGGTACACACGTCACTACTGGTGATGACAGTGGACAGTGAACATTGAGTAGCATGTTAGCATGCCCCTGTGGGTGTGCTACCTTGCTAAAAGGGCGTAATGAGGACAGGAAGTAACGCCCTTGGGACTAGTCCCTGGCCTCATTAGCATATCATAAAGGATCTTTAGAAATACCTTTATCTATACTACTATAGGCTGGGACTGTTAGGCAGGGATTAGAAATATGCACCTACCAGGTTCCCTTTAAAAAAAATCTCACACACAATCCACAGCTTGTCAGTTTATGTCATGGCGTTCAGTGTGTATTTTACAGTGTTCAATGTTGAGACTCAATCAGACATGAGTGATTTTTTTCATGTAGTCAAAAAACTTGTTTGGGTAATTGTGATCAAAAACAGATATACAGATATGTCTCTGTGATTTTTTTTTTTTTTTACAAACCCATGATACACAAAAACATGTACATGTGAATGCCTCCATACACTATAATGGGTATATCTACTATCTGTAAAATGTTTCCATTTCAGTCAAGAAAATATAAGTGTGCATGAAATTTCTGGAATCTCATAGGTTTTGCAGGTACTGTAAAAAGCAGCTTTTTATTAGAAATACAAAGAAATGCAAAAAACGGCCACCAAAAACACCGTGTGTGAACATAGCCTTACACTTCAGAAGATTTTGGACGATTAGTTGGTGTAAATGTGTTTTCCATTGTCAGCTCGGTCGGAGAGACCATCGACCGATATGAGTAATGAAAACCTCTGCAAAATGCTTCTAAATAGACACAATATACAGTATTTTTTGTTTTATAAGACGCACTGGATTATAAGAATCACTCCAAATTTGAAGGAGGAAAATAGAAAAAAAAATAATTTTTACTGTTAAAATCAGGGTCTGTCTTATAAGCCTAGTGCCTTTTAAATGAGTTCATCAGGGGAGAGTGCCGGTGGTGAAGCGTCTCAGGTAGGTAACAGTGGGCTGAGTAGTCGATGCTGTGGGCTCGGAGGAGGGGGTGTCGCGGTTCAGGACGGTCAGTGTGTGGCAGTGGAAGGCCGGCGATACTGCGGACTCAGAGGAGGGGGTGTTGCAGCTGAAGTGGGTCAGTGTGTGGCAGTGAAGGGTCAGTGATACTGCGGGCTCATGGGGTGTCGCGGCGACGAGCGTCATTAATCTGCCGACAGACTGCATGTTCCATCGAATTGCCAGCTGTTGACACGATGGACTTCAAGAAAATGGCCATGGAGGCAGCGCATGAGCAGATTGGCTTCTGTTGCCATTTTCTTGAAGTCCATCGCTTCAACCGCCGACGATTCAAAGCAGCCCGCAGGTCACTGGCACCTGCCGCCGGGACACCCCACGAGCCTGCAGTATCACTGACTCTTCGCTGCCGGAAACTGCCCTCCTGAGCTGCTCCACTGCAGTGATTCACCCTCCGAGTCGTCCGTATCGCCAACACTGTGCCACAGTAATCCATATGCGATATGCAGTTTTCGGGGAAAAAAGTGCGTCTTACAAACCGGAAAATACTGAAGAAGAAATCGGCACAAAGGAAAAACTCCAGCATTCATG